>NC_056746.1:501418218-501563218 GCF_019279795.1 Protopterus annectens | reverse complement strand
ATAAACAAATCTCCGCTATTTTCAGTGACTAACTACTCATCACTAAACTGAAGCATGTATACTTTATATAACCACACAAAAGGAAAGTGCTGTGTAAAAACAAAACCTCAGTACTTCAGCACTACGATATCCCCATAAAGCACCAGCAGGCAATTTTTCACGAAGATTTAATGTAGCAGCAATAAAGGTAATCCAAAATACATTAATGCCAGAATCATACACAGTACGTTTTCGTCACTTAACTTCTTCAGATGTCATTACTACAAATTCAACATGTTTAAATACCCTAACATATTTCAAATCCACCAATAAAAACTGCTGCCTGTGTCAAACTCCCATACCTTAAAATCAAGGTTTAAAACATGTATATTTTAATATATTAATACATTTCATATCCCAACATCACATTGTAAACACATTATGTTAAAACCTTTTAATAAATAAATTGATTCTAAAATATCCTTGTCTGTAAATAAAATGTTAATATATCTTTCTTTATAAGAGCTCCCTCTAGTGTTAAATGTTGAAAACCAGGTAAAACGCAATAAATAATAAAGAGCATTTTTTTAAAAAAATGCAATTAAAACATTATGTTGTGTATATAAAAATGTACTTTTGTTAAACCAATTGATTATTAGAGCCTAGCTGCCCTTAGTTTAAGAACTGGGGCTAGGGATACTGCATCCTTTAATCCAGGGAATTTACTGGCTTCCAAATATATTTGCCAGTATAATTCTCTGTATTCGATTTTCGTTTCCCACATACCACCTTCCAATACAAAAAACTTGTAATTCACAGTATCACATTCTATACTGTGTTTGTATAGCGCGTTGTTGATGTTCTGTGTGCGTATAGCATTTAAATGTTCGTATATTCTTCTTCTTAACTTTCTTTCTGTCTTTCCTACGTAAAACACTTGACACGTACACAGAACAAAATATACTACCCCTATGCTCTCACAGTTACTGTACTGTTTAGCTGTAATGAGTTTATGTCTCGAGGTTAAGTTGATAGACTCTTTGTTATGTATGTAGGAACACTGACTACACCTGCCACACTTAAAAGTCCCCACCCTACAGCTATTTGTGGTTCTTTTATTTTGGTGGTGGCTTTCCAAGATAGCTTTTATACTGAACCCTCTCCTAAAAAGACATTTAAAAGTTGTATCAAATTTTAACTTTAAATCTGTTAATCTACCAAACTTGGTTAATTCTTGTTCTATGATTTGCCGTATAATTTTAGAATCACTGCTAAAATCTGTGATGAAAGCTAATCTATACACATCCTCATCATTTTTTGTTTCTTTCCTATTATCAAGTATAACCCCCGTATTTAATTCTTTAACACCTAAAATAGGTGCAAACCTATTCTTTCTTTCTTTCTTGTGTAATTTCATCTTTAATTTGCTCTATTAAAGTGCCCGGGTATCCTCGCTCAGAAAACATATTGATTAAATGGTTACTTTCTTTAATACATTCCTCTTCATTAGTTGTCATTCTACTTATTCTAGCGAATTGGCCCTTAATTATTCCTTTCTTTTGATGGCAGGGGTGGGCACTGGAAAAATGTAAGGTAGAATTTGAATAGTTTTTTTTCCTATACACTTTTGAATTATATTTATCATCTTTTTTGTATATAGTGACATCTAGATAATCTATTTCTTTGTGTCCTATGTTGTATGTGAATCTCAAAAATTATGTAGACTCAGTAATATATTGATAAAACTCCAAAAATGACTGAAAAGTTCCTGTCCAAAAAATAACAATGTCATCCAAAAAATGCCTGTACAATGTCCAACATTCATGGTATTTACTATTTAGGATGTATTTCTTTTCCCACATTAAAAGCACCATATTTGCATACATAGGAGCACATCTGGCGGCCATGGCTACACTACTAATTTGTTGGTAAAATTCCCCTTGGAAAAAAATATAATTATTTTCTAATACTAATTCTATAAGTGAGGAATAAATATACAATTCATCATTACTTAAATGTCCTTCTTCTCTCATATATTCCTTCATCCACTCTATTCCTGTTTTATGGGGAATTGATCCAAACAAATCTACTACGTCAATAGTGATAAATATTACATCTTTGTATATGTCTTGAGTGATGTTTCTTAGAAAGTCCCATGAATCTTTTCGAATAACCTCATTATCCATGACCAAATTTTCTCCGGAGGGGGGGATATTCTAAAGGGTCTTGCAAGGAAGATACATTTCTCTGGGGGGTCTCTATCCCCAGTGTAAACCTCATTACCATGTACATTCTGCTCATCCGTGTATTTTTCTTGAGGTTCTATCCTTTCCATGTTAAACCTTTGATTGGTCTGTCTGGGTCGGGGGTAATGTGTCTTATTTAAATATTCCTGTCGGTCTTTTTCTATTTTCTTTTTCTTTCTTAACACAGTTTGTTGACACGACACTTATTGTTTATTTGCTCCCTAACTAGGAAATATTTTTTCTTATGTTCTACAATGGTGAACATAAGATAATTTATAATATGTTCATTCACTTTGTTAATACTTTCCATGAGCAAAACCATATTTCTTTCATTATTTATTATAAGGGCTTTCATTAAACCCATACCCCATCCATTGAACATGTCTATTAACTCTAAATGAAAGCCCGAATCCGGTTCCACATTATTTGGAAATTTCCAAATTCTCAAACCTTTAGGAACTATGTCCTTTTCAATACATTCATTCAAGTATATATTGTCTAGTTCTAAACTTCTGTATTTGTATAGCAAATCATTTAACAATTTAATATTTCCATCATATGAACGGCCAGATACTACACTTTCTGCTTCTGTAAAGTTAAAATTAGGTTTTCGTCCTAGCCAAGCATTTAAAGACATTTGGCTAGTTCCATTATTAACATAACAGTCACTTCTCTGTAAAGAAGTGTTAGATAATTGACTACTTCTATTGTTGTCATTACAGTCACCTCTTTGTGAAGATGTGTTCAATAGTCCTACATTGTGGTTCACAGTCCGTTTGTTTCTTTCATTGTCACTTGAATCAGCAAACACCCTCGAAAAACCACTGCAACTGTTCTCTGGGCTTTGCTGCTACATTAAATCTTCGTGAAAAATTGCCTGCTGGTGCTTTATGGGGGTATCGTAGTGCTGAAGCACTGATGTGTACTTTATATGTATGATATGCCCAAAAGTTCTTAGATTGCATAAACAAAAAAAGTTCCCTGGAACAGATGTTAGCAGACCCACTAGAGGGCATAGTATTCTTGATCTGGTCCATACAGACATAGTTTTTTATGTACTATTCACCTGGTATCTCCCTCCCTAGTTAAATAAGATCATAAACTAGTGACCTTCAGAATTAGAGCCTCTAAACCTGAAGATAGCAATATCACAGAATTCAAGATTTCAGACATGTAAGTCTCATTAAATTCTAGATTTACTTATTCCAGCATAACTCCATAAATTGCCTCATAGAAGAGTTCTGTGACCAGTAAGATGAATGTATAGAATTGATAGTACCTACCAGATCTAAATATAATAGAAAGTTTAAAAGCAAACCACAGTGGTGGTCCATCAATATAAATAAACTCTAGAGTAAAAGAAAAAGAATCCTTAATGTTTACAGCAGATCTAAGGACCCTTAAATTGTGGACAATTTAAAAAAAGTTGAATAAAAACTTCAAAAGAAACATTAAGAATACTAAGACAGTTCTTAAACTTAGGTTAACATCTGAAGCTTATGACAACTACACATCCTTCTTTAGTTATGCTAGAAATAATGCCCAACATTGCTCAGAATTTACTCGAGATGGCGCCATCTACTCAGACCCAGTACACATTGCCAACATATTAGCTAACAAATTCAGTGCCAACTTCACTCTGGAAATTATGTTTCAAATCTCACTTATCCCTGAAGTCCTCAGATCCCCCTGTCATCACCAAAGTGCTTTCAAAGATGAAAAATACTTTACTATGGGACCTGATAATACACCAGGCTGTTTATTATACAGTATCAAGTGAGCCCTGGCAGAGCCACTCCTTAAACATATTTAACCTGATTTTAGCCACTGGTTTCATGCCTGAAGTTGGGTGCACAGCAGTGGTGATGCTACTTCACAAGGGTGGCCCCACCACTGATCCCGGGATTTACATACCCATCAGCCTGATGAGTTTCATATGCAAAACCTTGTAGCATGTTGTAATAAAAAAGCTGTTGTAACCTGATAAACTATGATGTTAAAATTCTCATCAGGCTAGACCCACAGCATTTTGGCTTTGTTAAAGGTAGCTTCTTTTACATAAATCTGGTTCATTCTTTGAAAGAATAACACAGGCTGTTGACATCAGCTATGCTGTGCACCCATTATACCTTGACCTAGCCAAGGCCTTTGTTATTATACCTCATGCTAACATAGCTAGTAAGTTAAATGCATTACAAATAGACCCTTGTATCATACAATGGATAACAAATTGGCTAAGGGACAGAGCCTGTACAATGTGAGTAACAGGTGCCTCATCAGATTATGTGGATAACCAGTGGTGTTCCACAGGACTTTGTGCTAGGACCCCCTTTTGTTTGGCATTTACTTTTCCATCCTCCAGATCAAAAACCAAGACGTCTGGCTTACCAAGTTGTCAATGACAGCAAACTTTCAATTCCCCTTGGCTCAGGATAACACAAAGGGAGGAGGTGTCTCAGTGTTCATAAAGAACAAATACACTGATAGACTGGTCCAACAACATTACTTGCTTGAGCTGTTCCATGTCTAACTAATCATGGGTGTGACCCCCTATCATGTCCTTGCTAGCTACAGATCCCCTAATTTTGGTCTGGAAGACCACACCTCCTACCTGAATCCACTGGATCTGTTAACATTCAGCCTAACACCATACTTATGGGTGACTTCAACTACCTCTCCATAAACTGGGAGACTTATATGACCCACAATTCACTTGCTCAGAGTTTTTTTGGACTTCATCAGTGCAAACATTCTGGAGCATCTGGTTAGCTCCCCAGCTGGAGGTCCGGGTATCCTAGACGTGGTGCTCATGAACATGAGTGGATGCTGCTCCCTCCTGTGCGTTAACTCTTCCCTTTTAGGATCTGATCACAAAATGATTTCCTTTAGTATTAAAACTAACCTAGAACTCCTATCAAACTCCAAACCTGTTGGGAACTTTGCTAAGGCCAGTTACCTCAAACTAAGTGACAGCTTATCAAACTTTCAAGCCCCGTCAAGCCTAAATGACACTGAAGCCTACTATGGGCTGTACACAAAAGCACTGTGCAACCACATTCATAGCTGCATAGAGGAAGTAGTACCTGTCCTAGTCAACCCTGTGATTACTGGCAGAAATAAACCACCCTGGAGGACCCCTTGCATAAATAGGCTGTTCAACAAAAAGAAAAAAATCCTCTCCAGAGCCAAGAAGGAACACATAAAACAGTGTGAAATGACACTCACCAGTCTAAACAGACAAATTAGGGAGCTGGTCAGGTTTGCTAAAGAAAACTAGGAGGCAGAGATGGCCTCCCAGGTGGGGGATAGCTATAGGTTTTTTTTTTTAGTTGTATTTTGACCTCAGGGGAAGAACTCAGCAATGTGCTGAGTTAATCATGAATGGCAACACTTACACCCACTTTGAAGCTATAATAAACCTACTGGCCAACAAGTTCAGTTCAAATCTCTCCCCTCATCACACCAAAGAAATACCGCAACCATCACCCTACCAGTCATTACAAGGCAACAAGTCCTACAGGCTCATAGGCTTGGCCGGTCTTGTCTGTGGTGCCATGGAGAGAGTTGTCGTGGACCTGATTGATAATGGCATGGGAACACTCCAGACACTGGACCAGCCCCAATTTGGCTTTGTCAGAGGGAGGTCTTGCTTGCTCAATCTGGTGTATTTTTTCAAGAAAGTCTCTGGGACCATGGATGAAGTAAAATAGAACACACCACTTATCTAGACCTGGCCAGAGCTTTCAACACAATCCCTCACTTGGGAATCATAGATAAATTTACTGAGTTAGGCATAAACCCCTATTGGATAGCCAGTTGGCTCACTGACAGGACATACCTTGTCCGGACAGGTGAATCCATTTCCAATAAGAAACCTGTCACTAGCGGTGTCCCACAGGGCTCAGTGTTGGGACCCCTCCTGTTTGGTATATACTTCTCTGAGGTGAAGGCCAAAGTTGGGGGCCTCTGGCTCACCAGGTTTGCAGATGACTTTAAGCTGGGATTAAACACTGAATCCCCAAACAATGCTGACATCCTACAAACAGGCATAAAACTAACAAATGAGTGGTGCCAAAACCATGGTCTGAGACTAAATGATAAAAAATGTGTAATCATACCCTTCAGTAAATTATATATCCATGCAAATTATAATATTGGTAGAATACTCCTAAAAGTAGGCCCAGTGGTGTGGGACCTAGGAACACAGATAGATAGTAACCTCAACTTTGACTACCAGGTAGATATGGTAGTGAGGAAATCTGTCTGTGGAGCTCAACTTATAAGTAAAGGCTTGGCATCAAGATCAAAGGACGTTACAGTGCCTTTGTACTCAGCCCCCATCATGCCCATAATTGAATGTAATGCTCCATTCTGCAAGTACCTAACCAGGCACTTACACCAACTGGAGTGGCCTCAGAAGTTTCTCACTAAAAAATAGAAATCTTAAGATACATGTATTATGCAGACCGACTAAAGGCCCTACCCCTTTACTCTGTCTCATATTGAGAGGGGACTTATTCCTCACCTACACGGCATTTTCTAATCCAGCCCTGAAGAAAATGGTACAAATTCGCAAGAAAAATTATATGAGGGTTTTGCTTTCCATGGATCTGAACCATATTTCTGACTCAACCAGAACTTGCTGGAGAGGCAGATTCATATCCCAAAGGCAACCTCATCTATGGAATAAACTTCCCTTCTTTGTAAAACTAGGCCCATCCCTCACTCTGTTCAAAAAGAATTTGGAAAAATGGATGGGGAACTGTAAATTCACTCCCTGGGTACTGCCCATATCCCTTATGGACAGAGGCAGTGTGTAAAATGACTCTGGGCTACAACACCCAAATACCCACTACCCTGATACTCCCCGATCCCATATCTGGGGAATTAAGATATACTATTGTCCTATCCTGGGTATTACTAGCTAGGCCTGTAAAGGCTCATGTGCTGTTATCCTAGTAGTCACCTATGAACTGGGACTCGTAGTCAAATTACACTCTGACACCCAAGCCCTACAACAAGAGCTTGCACTTGTAAACACCTGGTATGTTAACAATGGGCTTAAATTAAATACTGGAAAGTATAAATTAGTTGTTATTGACAAAACTGTCCCATCCCCCTGTATTCGATGTAGACGGCACCTCACTCCAAAATGAAAATGTTGTTAGAGACCTTGGTGCTTGGGCTGATAACTCCCTCTCTTTTGATCAGCATGTAACTGCATTGGACAGAAAGTCCTTCTACCTAGCACAGCTGATTGACAAGGGGATATCATCCGCATTCAGAGAAGTTTATTGCCCATTATATTCAGCATTGATTAGGCACATTGTTGAATGCAATGCCCCCCTTTGGGAATTACTGTACTAGACAGATCAAATAACTAGAAAGACTCCAGCGGCTATTAACTAAAAACATCACTGGTTTAAAGACTCTTACGTTAGCAGAAAAAAGCTGGAAGCACTGTCACTCTACTCAGTATCTGAGTCCTGAGGGGAGATCTGTACATTGTGGGACCCGGTAGTCTAGAATCTTTTGTTTCTCCTCAAATTGAATACCCCATAAATACCAAAACAAGACATCTATAAAATTCTTCAGCAACAGATTAACAAAATAAGGTAGAGAGAGGGTTTCTTAACACACTCCTGAATAGCCTCCCATTACAAATTAAGTAGTGTGATATATTATCTTCCTTCAAATGGGAACTGTAAAATTGAATAGATATTCACAAATTCACCCCTGGGTTTACTGGACTGGCTCTCCTCAAGTGAGAAGGTTCTGTCTTATGGTGGGTACTGGCAAGGCATAAATGGTTGCAAAACTCAGTTGCCTTTTATTTTCTGTGATCCTGTGAACATGCTTCATTTGGGGCGGGATGGTGTACCACTCTTCACTACAAAGTAATCTGTTAGTGTTATGATTCATGTGCATGATGAAACTGTACAGTTGGATTTAGCCATAGCCCAAGGTTTTAACACAGTTGGTGGACTTGAGCCTGTTCCCATCAAGGCCTTCCAGTCTCACAATCAAGCTGACTGCTGCCTACAGCGGAACTCAAGGTCATTGCATTTTTCTGACTGTTCTAAAACCCTCAGTAGAGTATATTGCAGCCACAATCAAAGATCTAGTAGCTTGATTAGGCCTTACTATCACAAGGCTGTCTGCATGTCAAGATGTTCATCATATTGATGACTTCTGCAGTAGTCTTAGCTATATGGATTATATCCAGCTAAAGATGTAACAGCTGGCCAGCTTCTAAAGCTTCAAGGCACCTTCCATGCCCCCAAGCTGTCAAGCTGAGCTGACTAAAAGACAAATTTGGATGCAAAGCCCTTCAGAGATTACTGCCATCGAAAAGTATGCTCCTCTGACACATTTGAGGATTGACAGTTGGCTTGTGCTTTCCTTTGCTATGCAGGTAAGTTTCCGTTTGGAAAAAAAAATAATTTTTTCTAATTTTGTTGATGTTTTATTACTTTCCTGTTCAGGAAAGTTATTTTAAAGGTAGGAGTCTTGCTTCAACAGACTGTCTTGAGAATGTAATGAAGATATTCTGTGTGTTTCACTGTTGCAGTCATCACACTTGGGTTATCTGCCTGCAGGTAGCCCTCAGTCGGCCAGAATACCAGAGTCTTGGGATTTCTGTGTCGGATGCTGTCGCCTCTTCTATGACATCAGGTCGTCAGGGGTATAAAACATGCAGCCGACGCCATTACATCAGCTTTTCTTGCCGAGTGGAGCCAGAAGCAGAAGCAGTTCGCAAGTGCCGGTCGACCGCTACCTGAAATTTTCGTTATTTGAGTTTCAAACCTGAAGTCTTCTAAAGCTAAGTACCCCATTGGGGATCCTTTTTTCTTGTTCTAACCGATGTCAGAAAAAGTTAACAATTATCTTGCCTGTGGAAAGCAAATACCTCACAGAGATTTTCATTCTTACGTCACCTGTTTAGGCCCAGACCATGACATTCCTCTTTGTCAGTTTTGTACCCTGTTCAACGCCCAAACTATTCGTCGGCGGGCTATCTTTGTCACTAATTTCTTTCGCTCTCATTATCCATATTCAGAATGGCTTTGATAAGCCATCTGACTACCGATCTTCTGAAAAAAAGTATGGATAAAGACAGAGACAGACCGCATACGTCCAAAACTGCCGATGACGCTTCCATTAAGCTAGTTGCCAGTCCACCGGTACTCAGTGAGGTGCTGATCCTGTTACCCGATTCTACAAATTCGCAGCCCTCTACTGAGACCCATTCTGAGTCTGGTATGCCGCGAGATGCTTCTTCAACTATGGAACGTGCAGATGCCTCTACCTTGGATGGGTCCAGAACCGCTGTGCAAGTACTGGATTCTGAGGGTGTATTCAGACCTTCTGATGTTTGTATTAAACCAACTACTTTGTTTCTGTCTAAAAATACTGAATTTCTCAGGCCCAGCGTTTGCACTATGCCTAGGAAACAGATTACCAAAGAGCATTCTCAAGCTCCCATGCCACAGAAACAAATGCTTAGAATGGCTGAAGCCCTTATTACTTTCATCAGGGGAAGCTAGCCTTCCCCCTCTGAAAGACAAATAATTGATTTTCCTTCTGATTCTACAGATCATGAGTCAGATGACTCTGACCCCTCTTATTACCAGGACATACCCTTATCTACCTATGAGGATTCAGATGCAGAGGATTCCATTCCCTCTGCCCCCCCCCCCCCAGAGGACTTTTCTTTTGGTGAAACCCTGCATACCCTCAGAGAGCATTTCCACTGGGAGTGCCAGGACTACAAAAAGAGACTCAGGGAATTCTTAAACTTGCTTCAGCACAGGCCCCTAGCTATTCCCCCTGTTCTGGAAGTTCTAGATGATGTCTTCATGGAATCCAGCTTTACCCCTGACACTTTGCCACCAGCTCCTAGAAAGCCTGACAGGTACTACAGAGTACCTGACTCTCACAAATTTCTTTTCAAAAATCCCACTGCGGATCCAGAGACCATTTTCCAAGGACCTAAAGGTATTAAGGCTACTACAGCCAAAAACCCTACCCCTTTGGACAAGGATTTTAGGGCTTTAGACAGATGGGGGAAGAAGGTATATACCTCTGCAACTCTTGTCATCAGGGCCTTAAATTGCCAGTTTCACATGTTGAAATACCAGCAGCATATTATGGAACAATTAAACAAAAAATTATGTTGATTCCTGATTGTGCAGAAAATAAAGATTTACAAGAGTTAATGCATTCTGCAAACCAAGTTGGAAAACCTACTTTGCAGTGTGGTTTTGATGCCTTAGAAGCATCTTGCAGGGCTGCTGTCACTGGGTCTGTTCTGAGAAGGCATGCTTGGCTGAAGGAACAAATCTTGCCAGACCATGTCAAAGCAAAACTACTAGATGCTCCATTAAACTAAGAACATTTGTTTGGCACAAAAGCAGAAGAAGTTCTTAAAAAGATGGAGGAAAAAGCTAAATCTATGCAAACTGTTAAAGATTTCCTACAAGTACAGCCACCTAGATTCAGTAGGCATTGGCCTTCAAAGAACTGGTCCTTTCCAGTTCCTCCCAGGCCATCTCAGTCCAAACCCAGGGGCAACAGACCACCAAGACCACAGTTTCAGGGAATGCACAGATCTAAACAATAGAGTGCTCCCACCTCAAAAACAGGGAGTGGTAAGCCACCCTCTTATGGAAAAAGTTCACAATGATTTATCCTTTATCTGTCCAAGCCATGCCCAAGTACTTGCACCCCTAGGAGGAAAACTCACCCTGCATGCAAAAAACTGGGAGGACATTACCCAGGACAGATGGGTCTTAAACATTGTATCCCAGGGATACAGATTCTACTTCCACTCTCTGCCATCTCCAAGTGGATTGCCAGACCTTCCCCCAAACCAGTGGGCAGAGGCCCAAAAGCAAGTACTTTCTCTTCTCAGTATCAGGGCTATTCAACCTGTTCCAGTAGAGAAAAGGGGACAGGGTTTCTACTCCAGACTGTTTCTAGTGCCCAGAAAAGAAAACTCTTGGCGCCCTATTCTGGATCTGTCAACTCTCAACACCTTCCTGGTGGTACCAAAATTAAAAATGCTTACACTCCAACAGCTGCTTCCTATGCTAGCCAAGGACTCCTGGCTGGTCACCCTAGACTTAAAAGAAACTTATCTGCACATCCATATAAGGGAATCTTGCAGGAAATATATACATTTCAGGGCAGGCTCTATGCACTTCCCTTTGGCTTATGTACTGCGCCCAGGGTATTCACAAAGTGCCTGGCTCCAGCCATTGCATACTGCAGGCAGAGAAGAATTCAAATTTGCCCATACTTGGACGACTGCTTGATTCAGGCGGACAGTCAGGAACTGCTACTACAACACCTGACATTTATAAAGAGACTCCTAACTTCTCTGGGGTATACCATCAACGAAAAGAAATCACATCTAGTACCCAGCCAAAAAATTGTATTCCTGGGAGCAAGCATGAACACAACTTCCCAGATGGCATTCCTCACTCCAGAAAAGCAGGTTTATTTGACAAATTACTTTAAACTACTGGCCACCCAAACCCAGCTATCTGCAAGAAAAATATTGCAAGCCCTAGGGTTCATGGCCTCATGCATTCTCCTAATTCCATATGCAAGACTGCATATGAGGAAACTTCAGTGGTACTTAAAAAGTCTCTGGTGTCAACATTCTCAGGACCTGGAAACCGTGATTCCTAGCATTCCTTGCCCAAGGACAGAGTTCCTTTGGTGGGCAGAGGCCTGCTACCACAACAAGGGACTCCCTTTCACTCAACCCCCCACCACCCAAACCATGACAACAGACGCATCAGACTATGCATGGGGGGCTCACATGGCAGGCAAATGCATTCAAGGCAAATGGAGCCCAGGACAAATGCACCTGCATATCAATCAAAAAGAAATGTTAGCTGTACAGAATGCACTAACAGCCTACAAATACCTTATCCTTCCAGGACAACTCTTGATAAAGACAGACAACACCACAGTTATGTGGTACATAAACAAGAAGGGGGGGGGCTCATTCCTACCGACTCTGCAGGTTAGCCATGGCTCTGTGGAACACAGTCTTGAGCAGTCAGGTTCACCTGCAAGCTCATTTCCTGCCGGACAAATTTTTAAACAGAAATCTAATGGACCCATGCGAGTGGAAACTGGAGCCCAACTCATTCAAGCTTTTAATCCACAGGTGGGGAACACCAGAGGTGGACCTCTTTGCTTCCCCCCCAAAACCATCAATTGAGCAAATTTTACACCAGAACTCTGCATAGCCAAGCATGGAAAGTGGATGCCCTTTCCTTTACATTGGAAAACCTCTCAATCTATGCCTTTCCCCCTCTGCCCCTCCTCTCGAAAGTACTACTCAAGATCAAACAGGACAGGCCAAGGACAATCCTGTTTGCTCCAGACTGGCCACGCCAGCACTGGTACCCACTTTTACATGGTCTGACAGCAGTGCCACCTAGGCACCTCCATCAGATCCCCTCTCTGCTCTCCCAGCAGGAGGGCCAGATTTTGCATCCTCAGCTGCAAACCCTGAACCTAGCAGCCTGGCTTATTCCCTGAATACATAGATTCATAGGTGGGTACTAGGCCATCTGCCCGAAGGCATTTATAAGCTTAGCCAGAATGTGTTGGCTTTCGCCGTCCCCTTAGATTAGTTCCCTGTGCCTTTATCCAGCAGAGCCACTGAAGTGATCCCCGAGGTAAACTTTCTGTTTCCCATCCACTTGTCAAGGTTTCTTTTGAAGAGTGTTAGCGAGGATCTCTGCCTAATGTAGATTGGGATCTTGTTCCAAAGCATGGGAAGTCTGTGGGACAGGACTCTATCCCTCCAGCACGTCCTATTTATTGTTGTGGTGAGGTTTAGATCCCTAGAGCATGTGGCTTGAGGGAATAAGGTTTTCTTTAGGTGGAGCATGTCAATCAATTCTGTGTTGAACATGGCCTTGTATGTCAGGCAGAGATCACCTCTGAGTAGGCGGTATGCAACCGAGTACAACTGGAGTTTCTTCAGTCGAGCTGCATAGGGCATCTGTTTGAGGCCATTGATCCTCTTGGTGAGGTACTTCTGTGGTCTTTCCAGCTGTTGCAGGTATCTTGTAAGGTACATCCCAAATGGGGCGTTGTACTCTAAGATGGGTCTGATGAGTAGAGGGGCACAATGACCTCTTTTGATCTGGATGCGAACCCTTTTATGATTAGGTGGGCCACGTAGAAGGATTTTCTAACCACTTTGGCATTGTGATTATCAAAGGTGAGATTACTATCTACTTGGGTCCCCAGATCCCTTATTACGTCTTCCGTATTTAGGGGACTACCACCTATGTGAGCAACCCTCCGCAAACAGGTGCTGGATGTCCTCCTTGAGGCCAGAAGGCCTAGCACTAGGAAAGCCTATTCAGAAAAGTGGAAAAGATATTGTTCTTGGTGCCAGTCTCAGGGAAAGGACACAACTTTGCCCACCTTACCTCAAATCCTAGATTATCTAGCAGAGCTACTCCACAAAGGCCTATCCTTCTCTTCAGTTAAGATTCATGCCTCTGACATCTCTGCTCATTACAGTACTGAGTCACCCCTCTTTTCTCACCCTGTGGTCAAAACAGTTCCTGAGTGGAGCTAACAATTTAAGACCCCTGAGGAAAGCTCCCACTCCTGCCTGGGACCTTAACTTTGTACTGGAGAAGCACACGCTTCCTCCTTTTGAGCCTGCTGCTACAACAGAGTTAAAATTCTTCTCTTGGAAAACAGTCTTACTTCTAGCCATTACTTCAGCAAGAAGAGTTTCTGAGTTGCAGGCCCTGATGGTGGTGGTACCCTTCATTATCTTCCATGCAGACAGGGTTTCCCTCAGGACCAACCCATCATTTATGCCGAAGGTGGTATCCAGTGTGGCTTTAAACCAATAAACCAATCCATCCATTTACCCACCTTTTTTCCTAATCCTCAGAATAAAGGGGAAAGGATCCTGCACTCCTTGGACGTGCACAGACAGCTTAGGTTCTACCTTGACAGGACTAAACCTTTAAGAAAATCTGCCCAGCTGCTAGTCAACTTTGCTACAGGGGCAGAGGGCAAGGCCATTTCAAAGCAAACCATCTCCAAATGGATAGCACACTGCATCCATTTCTGCTACAAATACCATGGAAAACCTACCCCACAGGGAATCAGAACCCATTCCACTAGGGCTACCTCAACCTATACAGCATTTCTTAGGGGAGTCCCTACCAGGGACATCCTAGAAGCTGCAATCTGGAGTTCTGTACACACCTTCACCAAGCATTACCACTTACCTATCTTTTCTAAATCCAGAGCTGGATTTGCTACAGCAGTCTTACAAGGCCTGCTAGTCAGCCCTAATACTTCTTGACTGCCTCCATCCTTCCTCAACTTTAATAATCAACCCAAGTGTGATGACTGCAACAGTGAAACACGAAGAACATAGTACAGTTGTGTACACTTACCATAAATGTAGATGTTCGAGTGTATTCAATCTTGCAGTCCTGGTTACCCTCTCTCCAGCCCCCTGGCTTACTATACTTTCTACCTATCCTCTTTTTTTGGCCATATCTTATAGCAATGGTATTTACTTTTTACTGGAGGTGTTCCACACCAAGTAATTACTTCCTGTTTTGGGGGCTCCTGATATCTGGGGCAAGAAAAACTGATGTAAAGGCATCAGCTTTATGTTTTATACCCCTGGCGACCTGATGACATGAAAGAGGCGACAGCATCTGATGCAGAAATCCCAAGACTCTGGTATTTGGGCCGACTGAGGGCTACCTGCAGGCAGATAACCCAAGTTTGATGACTGCAACAGTGAATACACTCGAACATCTACATTTATGGTAAGTGTACACAACTGTACTTTTTAAACAGAGCACTTATTTTTTCTGTCAGTTTAAAGTAACTGAAAACATTTTTTTTCTGTTGAGAAATTGTGTTTATTTTACTTTGTGAGGCTAGCATAGTGTTTTACTGTATTTGTCTGTCAAAAAAGTAACTTTTGTGGACTGGTAGTGTTTACCAGCAATTGCTGCTTGTCTTCCATGAGAAAGAGGTACCATTTTCAGCTTGACCATAGAACAGACTACTGGTCCCATGGCTGGTCCTTTTTCCAGCCACAAAAAGAAAAAAAATAAGCAAACAGTCTTTGCCACCACAGCAGGGTAATAATTTGCCTTAGCTTAAGGTGGGCTACTCTGCTGTTACCATTTGTTATGCCTCAGACCACTCTTTTTTTACTCTGGATCCCTCTGGTGTAGCACCTACAGCTACTATAAACCAGGGGTTGGCTACGTCCTCTGTGGCTGTTGGGATCCCCTCAGTGTGCTAGGGAGAGCCACTTTTCTCAGTTGTGGGAGGAAGTCTGAATGCTGTGCCAATCCCAGGGGAAGCTCCTCTTGCCATTAGTAACATGGTTGGCCCCATTTTCCTGTCAAAAAGAAACCGAAATCCAAGCATGTATCTAGTGTCCTTAATTTTCTTTGGATAGGATTAGTTTATGGGTCTAGTCGTGGGGTTAATTCAGTCTATTGATTCTTCTGTGACAAACAGAAATGCTGCCAGCCCAGCTAGCTGGAATTTTGTAAATAATTATATGTCACTTGAAAATATTAGTATGATTTTCTATGGAAATGTGACACTGCCAGCCCAGCTATCTGGAATTTTGTAAATAATCATATGTCATTTGTGAATATTAATATGCTCCATAGGCTTGTTTTACAAATGTAAGAGAACTATATGTTATGTCTATATTAAACTACTGGTGCAGAAGTGTGTCTTGAAATGTATGTTATGTACTGAGCTTCAAGAATGTAACCACAATGTACCCTGCTGGAAAAGAGCAGAAATGTATATAAATTGTATACCTATGCAGATGTGTGTTTTAATGGTAGAAGTTGGAACATACAGAGTTAACTTGCAAAACTTCAAGAAAATATGCTGAAATTGTTTACGACTGTGCTATAAAAGTTAGTTAATACAAAGAGACAGGATGTTTAGAGCTGAGAGTTGCTTTCTATTGTCTTGAAACATAAATAATTACTAGGTTTGGAATGTAAGGAGTTTTTATTGCTCTGACTTCCTGGTAGCTGCACATCGGAGAGATAAGTATTTTTCACAGAGAAATGTGTCCTAGTAGTTGCACATTGGAGAGATAAGTATTTTTCACAGAGAAATGTTAAATTCTGTTGGTATCTGTTAGCCTGGAAATGAAAGGCAGGTGACAGATAGTGATGTCATCCAACTGACCCAGCAGTAATGTTTTGATGTTAATTTGGTAACTCTCCCAGAGACTGTGCATTTTGTATTTGTCTTTGGACCTGGAAACATCCATCTTCAGCACTCTTGCCTTGCTAATAGTAAGTAACTAGGAAAAAGTATCTTTTAGATATAGATAGGAATATAGTAAAGATTAATTTAGATGTTTTCTGTATTTATTTGAGACTATCCTGCAATGTTGTTTTAGAATTTTTCCTGTGATTCTGAACTCTGTAGTCACTGTGTTGGGTTGTTGGAGTACTGTCTTGTTCTTTTATTATTTATTATTATATATATTTAAACCTTTTAATTGTGGCTAGTTTGTTTAGAGATATTTAAGCTCTTACAGTTTTTGCATATGTATTTTGTGATACTGTACAGGCCACTTCTAAATAGCCTTCAAGTCTTCAATAGCAGCTTTTTTCAGCATGTTTTGCTATATAGATGTTTTGTAGACATACTAATTGTTTGGAATAGAGAACTAGCTTTATTAAATAATCTAGTTACCTATCTAGAATCTACAAACAATTTTTTAAGATTTACATTGGAGACATCACTCCAGGAGATACATTTTCTTGATATTACAATAAATAAAAGCCCAGAAGGTTTGATTTTAACTACCCTATATAGGAAGCCTTGCTGGAGGAATGCATTACTACACTATGATAGTATGCATCCACACCATATGTTCCCCAATATTGTTAGGGGCCAAAGTAAGAGGATCTCCAGTTTATCTAGGAACGATAGGGATAGGAGCCTACAGCTAGATTATTTAAGAGAGTTATTCCAAGAGAGAGGTTATAATGTTTCACAGTGTATGCCGAACTGTTTTGTCATGGATGTTATGCCTATGGATGTAGAGGCTTCCACTGTTCCAAGATATTCTAATACTAGATATAATCATAGGACATATTATGATCTGAATAAGGTATTTTTTACAATAAGATATACCAGTGATATAAGCTATATTACTGATATTATCAAGAAAAATTGGAATATTCTACTTGTAGACAACAGATGTCTTAAATTAGTAGGGGTAAAACCTAATTTTAGGTATAAAAACAGTAAGAACCTAAAAAGGCTTTTATGTATTGATAAAATTGATGTACTGACTAGTAGTATAGATAAGCGAATTTTGAGACATGGCACATTTCCATGCAACAGATGCAACATGTGTAAATATATAGCTAGCAACAATCAGTTTGTTCATCCTATATGCTGTGGAACAAGATCCCGGTACATGTGAGGCATAGCACCTCGCTGGCCTTGTTCAAGAGGAATCTTGACAATTGGATGGGAGATCGCAGGTTTACCCCGGGGATCACCTCTGTGTCACTACTGGACAGAGGTACGGCAAAATAATGGGCATAGTATCCTTCAAACTTAAGGGGGTGGCGATAGCCACAAAACTTTGGGCTAGGCTTATAAATGCCCTAGGGCAGATAGCCTAGTATAAACCTATGAACCTAATCCCTCTCTTAACTATATTTATACACCTAGCTTTTATGCTACTTGTGAAACCACCAACCTGATTTACTTAGCAACATGTACAGAATGCTCAGCATTTTATGTGGGTGTGACCTCAAGAAGGCTAAGGGATCGAGTGTATAACCATATATATGATATTAAGACGTTAAATCTGAACAATGCCCTAGCCAAGCATGTTGCTACTCAACCTAGTCATAGCTTTAGGTTCAGAGTTATACAGGTGGTAGGTTCTAATAAGAGAGATGGTGACAGGATGAACTGTTTAGAAACAGTTGAGCTAAGATGGATTCTAAGATTGATGGCGCATTTTGAACCAGGCTTGAATCAATATATCAGTATTAAACCTGTTCTAATTGCACGTGCTTAAAATTCCAGATTAATTTTGGGATATGATATACTAGGGCCATTTCACTATGTTTATTTTATTTTACTTCATTACTGTCTTCATCAGAGTATTTTACTCATTTTTATATTAATGTATATAACATATATGTTTTATTTTTATATATATTTCTTGATACAATAGTTTATTTTATTTTCATTTATATTTTCATTTTTATTATTTTCATTTCTTATTCATAATTGTTTTTTATACTCATTGAACTTCGACTAGGATGCTTTATAAGATTTTTAAGATGTCATGTTGTGAATACATATGTATGAATGCATTTTATTAACATTGTCTTGTGCTTTAAATAACTGAATACACATTTCTACTCATGTTTGTTAAACTGCTTTATTTGTTCTAGCAGTTTAATTGATGATTTTATTAGTTGATTGAATTAAAGTTGATTAATTAATGGATGGTTTAGAAACATATAAAAGCTATCTAATGGAGTAAAGTTGTATAAACCTGAGGAAGCGTGCCTTGGACGCACGTGAAAGCGCTTGTTATACAATAAATTAGTTTTATCCTATATCGTGGTGGTCTCCATCTGGCTGTTAATTCATGTTTTCTGTATTTATTTGAGACTATCCTGCAATGTTGTTTTAGAATTTTTCCTGTGATTCTGAACTCTGTAGTCACTGTGTTGGGTTGTTGGAGTATTGTCTTGTTCTTTTATTATTTATTATTATATATATTTAAACCTTTTAATTGTGGCTAGTTTGTTTAGAGATATTTAAGCTCTTACAGTTTTTGCATATGTATTTTGTGATACTGTACAGGCCACTTCTAAATAGCCTTCGAGTCTTGGTAACACTTACCATTTGGATAATAGTAACATCACACAGTAGGATTGGTCACTGTTTGGGAAGGGCCTTATAGTAGATGATAAGTAAGGGTTTTGGTGGCAGTGCTAACTACCTTATGGTATGGGCAGAAGGGGGCATAGCTAGTAAACATGTGCCAGCCTTGCCCAGGTGTGTGTTTGTATATAAATAAAATCTCAAAGTGTGTGTGTGTGTGTGTGTGTGTGTGTGTGTGTGTGTGTGTGTGTGTGTCTCAGCTACTTGGGCAGGGACACAGAGCACTGGTTGGACAGAGACAGTGCTGGGAGGACTTTGCTTGGAACTCTGGCTAAGGACTCAATTCTATAGCTGTGCCACTGGGGAGTCTTATTGGGAATCTGGAGAAAAAGGGAGAATCCAGCCCCAAACTGACTGTGATCTCTGTGTGCTCTTAAGGGAAATTCTTCTTTACTGTGTGTGTACCTGTCATCCTTCCAATGTGTATGTCCCTCACTGGTGCTAGTGGTGAGGATTGAGGCTCCTTGATTACTGGGCCAGTGCAGGGGCGTCACATCTTCTTGTAAAGTAGTTGCTGGTAAATGAAAGATGGATTCCTCTTTTCCTGAAGAGATTCTGAATCTGGCTAGAAAGATGCAAAAGCAGATACAGGGTTTTATCCTCAGATTTCTGATTCAGACTCAGTGGAGAGCTCAGTTTCTGATTCTCTTGTACAGGAGGCTTATGTTTCTTTGAGACTGTTGCTAGAATGTGCCAGTGTTTTCACTTGAAAAATACTGAGGTTGCTCAGACCCTCAGAAAATACTATGAGTTGTTACAGAAGGATTTGCCAGAACATATACCCATTCCTCCTGTCCTGTCTGCTTTAGAGGATGTGTGTTGTACTGCTAGCTGCCCCTAAAAAGGCAGATAAGATGTATTTACTCAGTATTTTACATTTTTATAATTGTTTATACATTATTCCCAAACCTGACCCAGCATCTATAGCTTTAGTTGAACCTGCTGCTGCTAAGCACTTCGTTAATACCAATCCTACTCTTTTGATAAGGATGGCAAAATTATTGATAGGTATGGGGGGGGGGAGTATGTACTTCTGCAAATTTGCTTTTCAGAATTTTGAATTGTCAGGCTTATATTTTAAAAGTTTGTTCTGACAAATTGTGAAAATGTGAGAAATGTCTTATCTGCAGTTTCTTCTAGTTAGGAAAATTTTGGTTTAAATAACTTACTTTCTTCTATTGCACATGTCAGTGTGTGCTGGACTGTGTTGATACTTTTTCCATGGCTGTAGCCATTGGTACTGTTTTAAAGAGGTTTGCATGGCTGCATTCAAAGAACCTCCCAGGTGTTAAAAATTAGATTTTGTGTTCTCCCTGGGACAGAGATTTAGTGTTTGGCCCATCTGCTGCAGAGATGATCAAAAAGAGTGATGAAAGGGGCAACGCTGACCCAGGCAATCTCTAAGAATGTCCTTCTATTCTCATGTTCCAGTATTCTTACTGTGGGATCCTCTGCCTCAGGTGACCCGAACGTCAGCTCCTATACAAAAGCTTTCAGCCTGGTTGCTGTTGGTGTGTGGGACATCACACTTATGACCATAAACCAGGGACCTTAAGTGTGACATCTGCATGCACAGCCCTCAGAACTTTTCTGCCACAGCCGAAAGTTAGATCAATTCTTTATCAAGACGTTCAAAGCTAAGTACCCTGTTGGGGATTTCTTACTTATATTACTTGCTTGAACTTGGTTTGCTGAATTTTACATTAGCTGATGTCCACTAAGATGGGTAAATGCTGATGTGGGCGTCAAATTCCTCATAAGGACACCCATGACCGTTGCGTCTTTTGTCTAGGCCGGGAACGCAACCATACCTCCTGCTCCATCTGCCAATCCTTCATCCCTAAAACAATTAAAAGCAGTCGGGCTACCCTTAACCTGTACTTAGAGAATCAAAGGCTTAAGAAGCTTGCCCTTAGAATGGATTCAGAATTGGCCGACTCGATAGAACTGCCAAAGAAAAAGGCCAAAGTTTCATGGCATACCACCACTGCCTCTCCGTCGTCAGACACCCCGCCAACTGCCAGTATAAGTGTTGAGGGATGTCCACTAGAGCCATCTGCTTCTACGGCTCCACCCAAGGTAGCCATATTTGAAGCACCGGCCGGCACATCTCCTGAGTCGTCTCAGACATCAGTTATTCCCAATGTTGAGGGGGAACCAGGTTCTACTGGAAGCCCTTCTGGATCTCAGGAATCAGAGTGTTCTTCCTTTGCTAAGTCCCCAGAATCTAGGCCTACTGTGTCTCCTAAAACTACTCCTTTTAAAAGAAGACAAAAAAACTAAACATTTATCTACTCCCCTCTGAAGGACAACCGGACTGGCAGTCCTTTACTCAGTCCCTGATGCAGGCCTTCATGGCCCTTAGGCCTACACCCTACACATCCCTCTATTCCAGTGCTCAGCCCAAGGCCTACTTCTGTGGCCTCACTCTTTCCCTCTATTCCCCAGGAAGAAGAAGAGGAGGCCCTGTCCTCTTGCTCAGAGGAGTCTATCACATATTCCTCAGAAATTGCCTCCCCCTGGAATATTATTGTCCAGATGAGGATTCTGTTGAAGGAGATTCTCCTCCAGAGGACATAACATTTGGTGAAACCATCACTAAGATGAAAGAATACTTCAAGTGGGATACTTCCCAAATGACAGAAACTCAAAAAAGGTATTTTGAGTTGTTGCAGGTTGAGTCACCCTTCCCGTCAGGCATTCCTCCAGTGATCCCTACATACCTGGACGCCTTTGTTTCCTGCTCTAAGAACCCTGATTCTCAGCCACCTGCCCCAAAGAGACCAGACTGTTTCTATAAAGTGCCTGATGAGCACAAATTCCTTATAAAACACTCCTTGGCGGACCCTGCTGTTATGGCTGTGGCCCCAGATAGACAATCTAGACTGCTCCCTTCTTAGTCTCTCTTACCTTCAGATAAAGATAGTAAAATTATGGATAGGCTGGGAAAGAAGACTTACACCTTCTCCACTCTGGCCTTCAGAGCAATTAACTACTAAACACATATGGTAAAATATGCCTTGGACTTGGTATCCCAAGCTTCTGCACTTCTGAACTCCCTGCCTGACTCTCCTAACAAAACTAAAGTAGTATCTAAGCTATCCCTGGCATCCCAGGTGGCCAGGCACTCCATCAGATGCAGTTATGATGCAGAAGAGGCCTCTGCTAGATCAGCTGCAACTGCATTAGTTTTGCATAGATACTCCTGGTTTAGGCTGCAACCACTGCCAGAAGACTTTAAATCCAGAATCCTAGATGCTCCTCAGGATAATAACCTTTTGTTTGGTAAGCAGTCTGCAGAGCTATTTAAATATCTACAGGAGAAGAGCAAAGAGCTGCAGGATGTTAAATACCTACTTGCCTGTCCAATACTTAAGTACTATAGAAATTATCTTGCCAAGACATCCTATGTCAGAAGGGCCCCTTCTATGACCACCCCTTCCTCTAGTAGGCATAGGAAAGGGATTAGAAGGGAACCTTCTTCAAGGACTGCCTCTTCTCAGCCAGCCCAAAGACAGTCCTTTCAGGACAGAAATAATGGCAAGACTGCATGACTGCCTTGCCCACCTTCCCCTGTCTTCCCATCTCTCTCACTTTCTACCCCTCTGGAAAGAAATCACCACAGACCGATGGGTGTTGGCAATAGTGGAAAAAGGATACTTCCTATCCTGGCAGGAAAGACCCACCTCACATGGCATTCCTTTTCCACCCAAAAATTAGCTTCACCTGATTCTCCACATTATCCAGGATCTACAGGCACAAGGCACCAAAGACCCCATCCCATTAGGACAAGAAGGAAAAGGTTTTTACTCCAGACTTTTCCTAGTT
This sequence comes from Protopterus annectens, assembly GCF_019279795.1. NCBI lineage: Eukaryota > Metazoa > Chordata > Ceratodontiformes > Protopteridae > Protopterus > Protopterus annectens. Next base: position 501,540,173 of record NC_056746.1, on the reverse strand, counting down.
CAAAAAAAGGATGGACCATTGAGACCAATCCTGGACTTATCCTGTCTAAATATTTTTATAAAAGTCCCCTCTTTCAGAATGCTGTCCCTACAGACTCTACTTCCACTATTGCCACCACAAGCATTCATGGCCACTTTGGACCTGAAGGAGGCTTATCTCCACATCCCTATACACTCAAACCACAAGAAATACTTGCGCTTTGCTGGGCTTTGCTCTCATTTTCAATTTACTGCCTTTCCCTTTGGTTTGTCCACTGCACCAAGGGTTTTCCCCAAATGCCTAGCTCCCACCATAGCCTTCTGCAGGGCCAAGGGTATACTGATATATCCCTGCCTAGATGATATTTTCATTCTTGCAGAAAAAGAAGAGACCCTCAGAAATCATCTCCGTTTCTCCCTATCCCTGCTTCAGAGATTAGGTTTCACACTGAACCTCCCCAAGTCCTCCCTATCCCCAGAACAAGACAAGGTCTTTCTGGGGTACAGGATTCGGACAGACCTCATGAGGGCATTTTTACCACAAGACAAAGCAATCTCCTTGACAAACCATTTCCAAGACCTCCTCCAGATAGACCAGCTATCAGCAAGACAGTTTATGTGTCTCCTAGGTCTTATGGCAGCCAACATCTCTATGCTTCCCCTAACCAGGTTGCACATGAGGAAGCTACAATGGTATTTAAAGAACATATGGTCCCAGCACAGCCATCCTTTAGACTTTCAAATACCCTTCCTACCTTGTCTACAAACAGAACTAAGGTGGTGGATACAACAGGTTCAAAGGAATCCAGGACTACCCCTCCTACCCCCCACACTAGCTCAATGTATGCACACAGATGCATCGGATCTGGGCTGGGGGGCTACCATGAAGGGACTCAAGGTACAAGCACCTTGGCAGGCATCCATCTTGAGGAAGCATATCAGTGTCAGGGAAATAACAGTGGTTCATTTAGCCCTGAAGGCCTTTCTCCCTATCCTTCAGCCAGACCCTCTGCTAATCTTCACAGACAACACCACTGTCATGTGCTACATCAACAAACAGAGGGTGGCTATGTCCTACCTCCTATGCAGGCTGGCAATGCAAATTTGGGAATTAGCCTCACAGAACAACTTACCCCTATAGGCAATGCACATCCCTTCCCAGGACAACCTTCAGGCAGATGCTTTAAGCAGATCATTCTCTGTACATCACAAGTGGATGTTACACAGGAAGTTTTACTAGACATTGTCCACTGATGGGGTACACCACACATAGATCTGTTTGCCAACCCCACAGAATAGACAACTGACAAAATTCTATACCAAACATCACTCTCCCCTAGCTTGGAGAGTGGACGCCTTCACCATCTTGTGGAAGGGACAGTTTCTGTATGCCTTTCCACCCTTCCCTCTCATTCAGAAAGTCCTCCTGAAGATCAGGAGAGACATGCCAAAAATCTTGCTGGTGACTCCCTACTGGCCAAAGCAGCATTGGTTCCCCCTTCTACACTCCCTCGCGAAGGGCAGTCACTGCAAGTTACCTTACAAGGTGGACCTACTCACACAACAGAAGGGAACTTATCCATCCACACCTAGAGATGCTGAGCCTAACTCTCTGGGTGATAAACTTCTGGCACCCTTCAGACACCGCTACACAGATTATGTGCTTTCTGTCCTGCAGGAGGCCAGGAAACCTTACACAAGGAGATCCTACATTTGTAAATGGGACAGATTCTCCAAATGGTGTCTGCAAAGACATAAGAACCCCCTTCTAGCGGATGTACCTTTAGTCTTAGCTTATGTGTGTGTGAACTGATTAAAGTAGATCTGTCATGTTCTTCAATGAAAGTGCACCTCTCTGCTATCTCTGCCTGCCTACCCCTGGAACCTCCCTTACTCTCTATGTTGGATGTTAAATTGTTCTTAAAAGGAGTCTTGCACATAAGACCACCCAGAAAGCCTACCCCATCACCTTGTGACCTAAATTATGTCCTGGAGAAACTTACGCTGACTCTATTTGAACAGCCACTTCTGCATACCTGCAGATGTGCACGTGGAAAACAGTTTTGCTGGTAGCTCTCACTTCAGCAAGAAGGATATCAGAGTTACTGGCACTCATGGCATGCTCTCCTTACACTATCTTCCATAAAGACAGGGTGACCCTACGCACCACTCCCTCCATCATGCCCAAAGTGGTCAATGAGGTATCACTAAATCAGTTCATTCACTTACCAACATTTTTTCCTCTCCGCAGAATGACAGTAAAAGAATACTACACTCCCTGGATGTTCACAGGTAATTAAGATTTTATCTAGACAAAACCAAGTCCATCAGAAAATCTAATCAACTCTTTGTTTCCTTCCACCCGAGAGCCCTGGGCAAGGCAGTCTCCAAACAGACTATTTCTTGTTGGATCAGAGAAAAACATCTGTTTCTGCCACTCATACCACTGAAAGAACCTGAATCAGGGGATCAGGACTCATTCTACTAGAGCAGTAGCTTCCTCCAAAGCCTTCTTCAAAGACCTAGACACAGCTACCATCCTCGAAGCAGCCACCTGGCCCACTGTACATACCTTCACCAAACATTACACATTGGACCATATCTCCACAGCCAGAGCAGGTTTCACCAGGGCAATCCTGCAGGGATTTCTGGAATCTGCTACTTCTACCTCCACCCTTCCTCCTTTCCTGAGTTGTGGTACTCTCCCAGAATAGGAATACTGCAACATGAGAATAGAAGGCCATAGAATAGTTGTGTAAAATCTTACCATAACCACAGATGTCCTTCTCTTCCATGTTGCATTATTTTTCCCTCCCTCCTGACCCCCTTTTTCATATCTACAGGTCTAGGGGCCTTCATAGACCCCCTGCCGACACTAGGGTCATTTTTTTGGACAGTCTGGGGCATTTCTCACCAGTCTGAAGGACATCTTTTGGCATCTTCTAGCTACTGCCCGACTGGGCAATTAGTTCTAAGGTCTGTGTGTGCAGACATCACATTTAAGGTCCCAGGTTTATAGCCATATGTGTGACATCCCAAGTACCAACAGCAACCAGGCTGAAAGCTTTTGTATAGGAGCCGACGTTCGAGTCACCTGAGGTGGAGGATCCCACTGTAAAACTACTCATAGAAGAGAAGGACATCTATGGTTATGGTAAGATTTTACACAACTATTCTTTTTCAGTCCTTTTTCAAACTTCCAAGGGATTTTCTATCTTCTTATCTGTTGTAGCAAAAAACAGAAAAAACATTCGCAACAAAATACAGGTAAATAGTCGTTTAAGAAGAAATGCAAGGGAGTTCCAAAATGAAACATCAAACCTCCCAAAACCAAGAACGGTCCAACAACTCTGAATGACTATTCAACAGACCTTGTGGCCCTCTCCCACCTTGGCCGCTTTTTTTCCATCCAGAAAGTCTGAATCTTCATTTTTCTTTTTGTTAACAGATTGTTTCAGACATATGGGTTCTGAAAATCATTTGTCAAGGTTGCAGATGCCAGCAGGAGGAAATTCCTCCTTTCTAGGGGGTCATTCCTCATCCTGTACATCAAACTGTTTTGTTTCCACCGGTTATTCAACACATGCTGTCCCAAGGAGTGATAGTTCCTCCTTACCAGGTGAGAAAGGGTTTTTATTCAAGGATATTCCTAGTGCCTAAGAAAGAAAGAAAATGCTTGAAGACCAGTTCTGTATCTTTTTTTCTAAACCTATTTGTGATAGTGCCCAAGTTCAAAATGATGTTACTTCACAACCTCTTACCTCTTTTTCCTCTTTCAAGTTTCCTGTCAAAACTAGACTTAAAAGATGCTTATCATCACATCTCTGTTCATTCAGACTTCAAATGTTTTTTAAGGTTTTTTATGTCTGGATCACATTATTAGTTCTTTGCCTTATGCTTTGAACTATCCAGTGCAGCAAGAGTGTTCACAAAGTGTTTAGCTGCAGTTATAGCTCTTAGCAGGCTACAAGGTATCTACATTTTTCCATCTTTAGATGACTTGCTTATCTTTACAGAGTGTTTTCTGAGTGTCAGGAATTTTTCTGTCTCTCTTGAGTGAGAGATCACTTACACAAGCTGGGATTCCAAAACAACATTCAAAAGTCTTTCTTGACTCCTTCACACAGGATTGTGTTTGAGCGATGTCAACTAGTTACCACAGTTCAAAGAGCTTTTCATCCACAAGAAAAACAGATCTTTATCTAGATTTATTTCTAAGGTTTCCACTCAGACTTTGGCCACTGTGAGGGAGTACCTCAGGGTTTTGGGTCTCGTGGCATCTATGATTCTCATAATACCCCTGGCAAGACTCCACATGAGAAAGATGCAGTGATCTCTGAAATCTCTTTGGTCCCAGCATCAGCACCCTTTAGCTTTTCAAATCCAAGTACTGGAGTTTGTCAGAGGAGAAATCAATTGGTGGAGACACAAATATCCTTAAATCCAGGTCTCCCCTTCTCCCTCCTTGCTCCAAAGCAGTCAGTCACCTCAGTTGCTTCAGACCTTGCTTGGGGAGCAGTTTCTGGAAGAATAAAAATGCAGGGGTTGTGTGATACTGAAGATGGATGCAAGCACATATATATCAAGGAGATGCTTGCCACGATCATGGCACTGAATTCTCTGAACCGTTGTTGGTGCTTGGGACCTCTTCAAGTGGTTACAGACAATACCACAGTCATGCATCTACATCTGAGGGGGTTGGTGGCAGGTCTTACCCCCTTTGCAGATTAGCCATATATAGCTTTGCAACACAATCTCACTCTGCAGGCGTCCTGTATTCCTTCAGAGCAAAACTGTGTGACAGGCAAGCTGAGCAGGACCAGGGGAGACCCTCATGAATATAAACTAAATCCAGGGGTCTTCCAAGATTTGATCCATTTGTGAAGAGTTCCTCAAGTAGACCTCTTTGGCTCTAGAATAAGCAACATCTTTCCTTACTTTAGAAACAAGAACAAATAAGATACAGGCAAGGTGTTGGTGACATAGTACTTTGTATTGATGAAACACAAGACACAGAAGTAGTTTAACACTTATTGAGAGGAGCAAGATAGTTTGTAGTTACCCACATTATGATAATCTTACAACCGTGTATGCTTTCTTCCAAAATGTTGGAAAGAATGAAGAGCTTGGAAGCTCTTGCATGCTGTGTTAGAAGCTTTGCTTGAAAGTTTGTCTTCTCCTGGAGAAATATGGGATAAAAACCCTTCCTTTCTATGACTGTTATACTTTGAAACTGAACAATATTTTCACCTCCCTCATAGCTGTCCTCTTGAAGTAGATGTGTATTGGACAGCATTAACATCAGATGGTCATAAAATGCTTAGATAAATGAATTTGAGAGAGTATTGCATGGAACCTTAAAGCACTCCACCAAGAAGAGAAGCAAAGTAATAGATTCCCAAAGATGAGAAAAAGCTTATATACTGTACAGCTGTGTAATGAGAGGCAAATAATCTAAGTCTCCAAGTAGTACAGCATAGTAAATGGACACAGCAGAATATAATTCAGCTTTCAGTAGTGCATATCCCAGGACAGTACAGTGTAGAACTAGAGACCCTGTATGGTCAGCAAGATTACTAGTATGAATGTCGAGTGGCTGGTCAGATTCTGAGTGAATGGTTTTGTCAGTTAGAATAGGTCAGTGATCGATCAACCTTTTGCATCTTGGTTCAGTAATCATTTTCATCTTTGCTGTTGAAGACTATCACTGAAAGAGCCATTCTACAGGAAGATGATCTTTTAAACTGGATTAATCATATTTGACATTTTTCTTCTTTCTCCCTGTGATTGTCAGTGTGTATTGCAAATTCCTGGTTGCTGAGGCAAAGACTGTTTTCTCTCTCTCTCTTTTTTTTCTCTCTGTGTGTTCTGTGAGAAAAGTACTGCATAAAAGTGTTTGGTTACTCCCTGACTAGACATGCAAAGCTTGTTTCTGGGTCCATAATCAGGATGAGCTCCCAAACTCTTCAATTTTCATAAATATATAGAATCTGTTACCTTTCTTTTTACAAAGCAATATTTGTTATCAGTCATTGTAGGAGGTGTTTCACTAGGAAAATTATGCAACTAAATGGAAGATGTGTGTACAATGATGCATAGTTAAAATGATCTTTTCTTGCAGGTTTTACATACTTAGCAGTTTGCATTAAAATGTGTCTTCCATCCTTGGGATCAGAATACTCTTCAAAGCTTGGTCACATAGACTTCCTGTGAGGGAACATTTTTATATTTGAAATTTGAATATTAGTAGTCATGGTGACCCCTTTTCCTCAATCGTGAGCCATTTGCTTTGGAGTTGTCAAATGGGGAGAGTTTTATTTGTTCTTATTGCATCTTTTACTTCTGCAATCAATATCAGTGAATTGCAGACTTGTATATTTCCAAGGAGTACACGTCCTTTCACAATGGTAACATAAGGCTGAGAAGTGACTGCTGTTCCTTTCCAAATATGCTTTTAAACTTGCACAGAATCAGTCCATTACTGTACTTTTCTTTACAAAATATTTCTCCATTCATGAGAGGAAGCATTTGGTTTTACATGACTGTGTGTGTGTAGTACATGCTCCATCATTTACATGCTATGTATAGTAGTCTTCTACTGTTTAGAAGTCTAGGTCAACTACATGCCAACATTTTATTGCATAAGGCAACACACACTGAGTGATATCAGCATGAGAGATATTACTATAAGTCTTATTTATTGTTTGTGCAGCATTTATATGGGCAGTTAATAGTTTCATCACCTTCTGGCTGTTGTCCCTTTCTTGGAGTAACAAGTACGCTTGTGACTAAAATCCCTGATGCTATCAGACTTTGTCACTTCATTAACCTTTCCATAGACTGCCCTTTGTCCAGAATTTGATTGCCTTATTCCGGTGAGAGCTGAGCCACATTAGTGCTCACAAAATGCTTAGTAAAAGTCAAAAAACTGAACACGGTACAAAAGCTCAGATACAGTTTGAATATTTATGGGGCTGGAAGCATGCTTTTTTGCAGCAGGATCCACTATGTACCTTTGAAACATCTGAACTTGTATCACAGTTCTTTGACAATAAATGTTTGTAACTGATAGCTTAAATACACAAATGTTTGTAATGCATGTACTTGAGCATGTAAGATATGAGCTAATATAATGACAAATAAAATATTAAAACAAATGCGTTTGCAGGGGGCAACTCCCCATGCAGCTACCATGTAGGGGACTTTGTTTGTCCCCACGTCCCTTTACTTTATAACTCTCACTTAGAGGTCAACACTGCTTTGGAAAAAAGGTAGTCACTGAAAGGCAACGTAAGATCAGTTTCACACTTTCATTAGAAGGCTGGCAGATTAGATCACCCAGTAGATACTAATTTACAAGTCTTGCCACAGTGTGAATGGAATAACAGCACACAAGAAGCTGACACCTCAGTCCGTTATGCTTGAGGAAATAAGATGTGAAAGCAGGTCATCCCAACAAGTAACTACAAGCTATTTGCAGTATGTAAACTAAGATTTATATTGCATGTTTAATGTTAGGCAAAAGTTTTTCTAACGTGTTAGCTTGTGTTTTAGAATTGACTATCTATATTAGCTTTTAAAGTTGATTAGCCCATATTAACCAGCTCATCTCTCCACCTATAGCCACTGCAGACTTTATTGATAAATACTTTGAACTAAAAACAATATTACTGCAAATAATATTATCCTATTCTCTCCACTAAGTTTCACACTTAATTCCAGAGGACATCTCCATAACCCTACTTCCTGTCTTATATTCTAGCAGATCATTTCATGGGAAGTAAATGAATGGTAAAAAAAGCTTCCTAAAGGCATGTCAGACACTTATCTCTGCACCAAACACACCAGATAAACTATGTAAAAACCAAAAAAACGATCTGGAACACAATAAGAGAAGGCTCGAACTATAAAATGATTTAATATTTCCACAAATGAAATTAGCGCTTTCGGCGGGTGAAATAACCCACCTTCCTCAGATTGAAAGGTGGGTTATTTCACCCGCCGAAAGCGCTAATTTCACTTGTGGAAATATTAAATCATTTTATAGTTCGAGCCTTCTCTTATTGTGTTCCAGATCGTTTTTTTGGTTTTTATTATGTCAGACACTTATATCTGCGGCAGAGATTTGTTGGTGGAGCTTGCCCCTGGTCTGACCACTCCTTTGATTGGCTGTCTTTTTTTTGTTTTATTTTCACTCCCTCCACAGGACCACTACCCATGGCTCTACTACTGGCACCTAGATGGCCCACTCAGTCTGCAAGGGTGAGGTATGGACATTCCCAGGCTAGCTGAGAGACCTAGAGCCCATTCTTTGCTGACTATAAAGCCCTATTGTCCTATCTGTTTCCTTGTCAGCAACAGTCAGATGGAACAGAACGGGCTAGCTTGCTGGTACTGCTCAGTGTTGTACCCTCTCCCAGACAGAGCATCCAACTCCCCATTGGTGGTTCATCCAACTTTGCACTTACCTTCCAGGAGGACCTTGTCTCACAGGTGTGAGTGCTCAATGGCAGCAAGGGCATCCTAGGTCTGTACTCTGTAGGTGAAACAGTGCTCTTGCTAGGTTTCATCTATGTGGTGGTCCCAAGCCACAAGCCTCAAGCCTCCTCCCCCTTGGATGGGTGTGTTGGCAGTAGCTGTGCATGCTTATCCTTCCAACCCGGCTCCTATAGGCATCCAAGCAGCTAATTGAACTCAGGTCATTTGCAGCATAATCAGGGCTTTATCCATATATGCGGTGGAATTTCCTCTGTTTTGTTCTTGGTTGATCAACCCTGGGGGAATTCCCTGACTTAGGACTCCATCAGTTGCAGGACTGCAAATCTACTATCGCAGAGTCAAGTCAAGGCTGTTCTTAAAAAATATCTAAACTAATGGTTGTTTTAATGTAATTCAGTGTTCTGTTGTATGCATCAGCTACTCTCTTGGAGAACCAGTTAGCACACTTCTAATTCCTATGTGTGGTGATTCTGTACTACTCTTTGATAACCCCAAACATTTCCAGAGGTTTTTTTCTCTAAATGCCCTATATACCTGAATAAGGTCTCCTCTTAAATATCTATATGAGACACTGGACAAGTTCAAATATTTTCGTCTTTTGTAATAACTTACATTCTCACATTCAAGAATGAATACTCTTGGTATATTTCCACTGTACTCTGTCCAGTTTACTCATGCTTGTTTTCTTACAAGATTTCCATATTGCTGTTCCATACTCAACTTTGGGTCTAATGTAAGTAACAATGACTTCATCATTTCTGATTTCCTAGACTTTATAAATCTTTTATACAACCTATAGTTCTGTAACTATCATTAATGAATTGGTTGATATGGTTAGAAAAACTCAAAGCTGGACCTACTCATATACCCAGATCATTAAATGTATCAACATTTCCAATCACTGTGTGCTGTATTATATATTCACCTTTCAGTGTATGTCTCCCAAGTTTCATATGCTTAACTTTTTCTGTATTTATCAGCATATTGTTCTCCTGTGCCCAAATGGTCAGTTTAGTCAGTTTATTTTGCAAGCATGCCCTCTCTGTAACACAGGTAATCAGTTTACCCATTTTCAAGCCATCTACATACAGACTGCAGAACACCTCAGTTGAAAAAGATAGATCTGAAAGATAGAATCTAAACAAGTATGGTACTGGGATATAGTCTTGGGGGACACCCTGACTATAACTTCAAATTTCACCTGTCCACTTACTGTCTGATATTTTCCATGTCCTATTTGTAAGCCTTGCAGCTATCCATCTTATCAAGAGTACATCAATACCTAGTTGTTCTAATTTATTGATCAGTGTTTTGTGCATGACCCTATCTGATGCTGAAGTTAAATCTATATAAATTACATCACAGCACAGTTTTTCATTCATAGCTTTTATTATATTGTTATAGACCGTCATGTTACTTGTGGTAATAGATCTGTTTCCAACATATGCATGTTGATCTATGGTTTCAAGTCCCAACCTTTCCAGTTCTGAAATAATGCAGTATAACCTTCTCCATTATTTTTCCACAACGTGAAAGTAAATGTATGGGTCTGACTTACTCTCCTTTCCCTTAAAAACAGGTTTAACAAGTATATGTCTCCAGTCCTGAGGTATCTCCCCATATTCATATGACTAATAAATAATGGATATAATGGTACTGTAGGTACATGCTGAAATGTTCTCAGGTCATTATGAATAATTATGTCTGTTCCCTGTGCTTTGTTTGGATCCAGTTTGCATAGTTCTTTTTCAGTATAATCTAATTTGATTTTAACATCTGAGGTAACCTGAATATGATTAGGACAATTTATCACCCCCTCTTTGTGGAGCCAAACTACTTTGCATAAGATTTTGTAAATATATGTATAATGTGTTGTGTCTGAGAGTAAATTTTAGAATCTATGCACTGTTTATCAATTTGTATATCTTTACTATTACCACATCCTCCGTATCTATAAAATGGTTTCCTATTACAATCAGTATCTTCATATAAATTTTCTTCAGACTCTCTTGATCTTCTCTCACACTATGCTTAATTTGTCTATTCATCTTTCAGTTTTCAAAGTTGTAGTTTGACCTCCTTTCCATTTTTTATATATATATTTTGTCTCTCACCTTAATCAAGTATCTTGCTCTTATGGAATTATATCCTTTTGAAGTTGTGTGCCTAGATCCTGATGTTAAACATTTTGATTTTGCATTTAAACATTTCTCTTTCAAAACTTTCCACATTCCTTTTGCAGTTTTTCCACTGAATGGGTCACTTCAGTTAGTTTTACATAGTGACTGTTTTGCATCCATGTAATCTGTTATTATCTTATATGCATTGATTTAAATTTCAGTCTGGGAAAATTATCTAGCAACAAACTAATTTTTATAACACCATGGTCACTGCACATCAGTGCTGGTAAAACTTGACATGAAGTAACAGTAATTTCTGTAGGAACACAAACAATATCTAGTATATTCCATTTCATGGTGGGCTTTTTTTACAATTTGAAGCAATTGTTCTTGAACATATGTTGTAAATGATTTCCTTACTAATGCTGTTGAATCAATATTATTTCAGTCTGTTTCTGGTAAGTTTCTGGTAAATTTAAGTTCCCATCCACCAATATTCTTCACTCCTGTGTTTCATGCAAGAAATGTATGAATTCATGTAGGTCAAAAGCACTTGACTTTGGTAGTCTGTACACTCCAATAATTGTTATATGTTTCAGGGTTTGACAATGAACTCTGAGAGCTGAGGAAGACTTGGTAGAGGTTGCTGTTCTTCAAAGAGGACTTGGCTCTCAGTTGCAAGTGCACCAGGGTAGGACGGACCCCCTAGGTCAGTACTCTACAGTAAAACCCAAATTGTCATTTGGGTCTTGTTGAGGATAGACTTGACCTGGATAATTATTTCTTTTTCTACCAGGCTGAGATCGCCTGGAAGAAGTAAATATACATGTCTCAAGAGGTTTGTATAGCAGCAAACTGCCCAGCTGTTGTTTCCTGAATGCTTGAGAAATCGGGCAGCATTCTAAAATGCTTGGTCACTTAGAAATTTTTGTCTCCTGAGAAGTGTGGTCTGGCTGCTCATTTTTATGATACCAAACTTGCCTAAGTTAGGTCAGACTATTAACATGCTCTGCAAACTGGGCAAGTAGGATGTCTTTCAGAGGAACTTTTGTCTTCATGTTGATCTGAGTTTTCACATCCCAATTATGAAGATGTTCTTTCATTTTCTCTATTTGCATTCATACCTCTAGGTTGAATATGTGCCCCACTTCATTTGGCTAGTAATAGTCTACCAAAGGAGTGGACACTGTCCTTTTCTATGTTGTCATAGCTTCTTTATGGAATGGGATGCTTTCTTCAGGGTTAAAGGAAGCTTGGTTGCTACATTATTGTAAAAGGATGATTTAGATCCTCTCATGATCTGGATAAGTATTGACCCATTTCTGTACTTCCCATTGTTTTGGAGAATATTGTATGTGTACAGTGGGATTTCTGTTTATGAGAGGATGATGTTTCAGTCCATTTCAGTGCAGCGTTCATTCAGGACAAGACAGCTCTTACCAAGGTTTCTAGTGATCTTCTCAAGGCAGGAGACCAATGTTATTACATTCTGGTCCTACTTGGATTTCTTATTCATATTTGACAGAGTGGATCATGATATCCATTTAGACTTTTACAAAATATTTCTAGTATTACTGATGTTGTACTAAACTAACTTACCTCCTGTATTTCTGGTCATACTCAGGGAGTAGTATCTTGGGTTATTACTGTCTTAGTTGTCATGTACCTCAGGGCTCCATATTAATGCCATTACACTTCAGTGAGTCTTTACTACTCTTAGCAGATTTTATCCAGAGGAGGGCTTTCCAGTTCCATTGTTGTACTGATGACTCACAGCCCTGTCTCTGCTTTCCTTGTGAAAAAATCTCTGTCTAATGTTAGCAGTGTAGCTGTGGACTTGGAATGCATGGATGTCTGGAAAACTGTTAACCACTTGAAACGTAATATCTCAGAAAGGGTTGTCACAGTGTACGTGCCAGTGTTTTGCATTTGCCTATTCTATTTTTTCCTCTAAGTGTCATCTGTATTAGAAGCAAACTGTAATACGTATGTGAGGTTTGGGTGCTGTCTTTGACAGTAAACTGATCTTAATGAACCATGTTTTAGTAGTTGTCAAATCATCCTGTTTTCTTCTCAGGAATATTACCCTTGTTAAGCAACTTATTCCATCCAAAGGCTTTCCCATTGTCCCACTTGTATGCCTTGGGATACTCTCAACTAGGCAGTTGTACTACTGTGTATCTGGGGTTTCCAGAATGAGAATTCTATCATTAACAGCTGGGGCATAACTCTATGACCTGGCTACTTAGTGGGGTATCACATTACCATCATATTAAGCCACTTCTGTGCAAGCTGTGCTGGTTGTCAGTTCACTAGTTGGTTGCTTTTAAGGTTCTTGCCCTGTTTTATTTAGGCCTGTGTGACTTGGGTTCCCATTATCTACAAGATTGTTGCAAATTGTATTGGCTGGTTGTCTGCTCTCAGCCATCAAAAGCTGTTGGCACTTAGTGATACAGCATGAATTTTCTGTCTTTTGGGCCTTTTCTTTCCAAGGGCTGGACATCTGAATCACGCTGCCTAGATGGCTGAAGGAGTTCTCTCCTTTGCTTCTTAAAGATCTTTATGACATCTCCTGTTGATCTGTAGCAGTCCATGCATTCAACCATGTACCTTATTTCTTAATGCATTTTAATTTATGTATTTTTTATTTGTTTAATGTTTTACTGTGTTTATATAGATTTACTGTTATTTTACTTGTCTTTTATCTTAGCATTTTATTTGTACTTGTGTTTGGGCTTAAGCCCATTAATAAACACTAACTTGAACTTGCCTATTGAGCATATTATTAGCCAGTCAATAATCAGTTGTTAATTTCCACACCTCTCAAAGGAATCTGCTCATTTTCCTAACAGGAAACACCTCATCAAGTTAACTAAAGTCCTAGAGGGAGCAGCGTCAAGTTTGCCAACAGCTTAACTTGAACAGTTATGGACTGCTAAGCAAAAAGTGGCATTCGTTTCACAGAAGTCATAACACCCTAACCACCATTCTGGCACTTGCCAATAATATCTTTCTACATATGGATAAGGGGATGTAGTATACAAAGATTTGTCAAAATATTTTGACTTGTTCACAACACAAGGCAATTCTCGTAATTGAGACTTTGTGGCTCAAACACTGCTCCAGTCAGCTGGTAGAGAAGCAGTCAATAGTGGTATCCCTGAGGCGTTTGTCTTAGGTCTCTTATTATTTACCAGTTTCATAATTCACTTGAAATTACCCCTCCTAGTTTCCTGGCAGTATTTTCTAGGATAACATGATCATCTGATCTATTGATTTATCATCAGATACTGCCATCTGGACTGCTGTTAAATCTGTTGAGTTAATTAGCAAAACACTGTATCAAAATTTGCAAAGATATTCTATTGGCAGAGTAAACTAAATATTAGCATGCAGTCAAAAAACAGAGACTATGACATTCAGCTTTCAGAAAAAAAGGCTTATTAATGTATGCAGCCACTGGGCTGTTGAATCTCTCCCAAATAGAGCATCTTATCTCATGAATCGGTTTAAATCTTGGGTCATGGCGAGACCCACATTTGCCTTACTGTCCCTATACTGAAGCGTTTGCAAGGGTTAAGGGTCTCCTTGGTACTTGTCACAGGGTCTCTGATTTAGGCCAGAAACATACTTAAGAAAGGGGTGTTGTAACATACTTTGGAGTATGACCTGCATATACTAACCAGCAAATGCTGTCAACTTCAGTTAGCGATGAGCAAGATCAGTAGCTTCATGGTGAAGACTCTAAGACCAGTGCATCACTGAATAACTTTAGCAAGACAAGTGTGCTGCTTATCACACACTGCCCTTTGATGCTGTCATGCTACCTCATTTCCAAGACACCGCACCTGAAACACTTTCCTAGTCACTCTCATTAGGTAAATTGTTGTTGTGTCTTTCAGCTTATCCCGGTTAGGGATCGCCACAGCGGAACTCTGGTCAGCTAATGTTTGGTAGTGGATTTTTTACGTGCCGAGTTACCAGCCCTGATGCACAACCTTCAACGAAGGCATGCCCATTCACGCATGCCTCCACACAGAAGACGCTCTAGCTGAGAATCAAACGCAACATCTTGCTGTGAGGCAACAACGCTACTGCAGCACATGCCTCATACCTCTCAGCTGTCCCTGATTTTGCATTTGCCTCACTTTTACCCCACCCCTTATAAAATATTTGATTTTTATGGTAAATCACTGAGAAAAAGCTGTCAGACAATAATGTCAAACATTAGACTTTCATACCTATTGTTCCAAAAATGCATGTTGATAAAAAGCTTGTTGTTTGTATTATCTTTTTTTTTAAACAGATTTTTACAGTGACGTGTACACATACAGTAATATAAAAAATAAAATTTCCTTTATTATTTTCATGCAGAATCACTCCAACATTAGATAAATTGCTCAATTCCTGCCTTCCCTTCCTCTTCCTGAACATTATTCTGCATGTATTGTTCAGACAAATTCCATTTATTTCTATGTGATTTGCTTCTTTGTTTTTCTAATGATACTACTTTCCAGTTCTTTTATCTCCTTTACGTACTCAATGCTTCAGTTATGAATGGTTTTGATTTTGATTTCCATTTCCTACCAGTTTTTGATCCCTTCCAATCTTAATTAATTATTGAGACTCTTTTCCTCTAACCTTGGAATAGTTGTCTTTCATAAATATTTTCATTTGTGCCTTTCCTTGTTTTCCCCATTCCTCATATTAAATAAATGTCATAGACTTTCTTAAATATCTTTAATATCTGTAGGATCTCTGGTCATTTTTCTTGTTATGGGCTTCCTAAGTCTGGAAAAAAAACATGTTCTACTTTCTGTTGCTTAAGTCATCATTCTAACAGTTTTTGTCTGGAGTTATCAAAAATGGTTGCCTAACAGCAGCCTTTCTAAACTCATCCATATTATCCCAATACTTCCGTATTTCCCCTTTAGCACTCAGCAATAATATTAAAGCCTTGCTATATATAAACAATACAGATCTTGTATTCCAGTCAAAAGGAGTAATTTCCTTAAGAATACTCATTTGCTCATGCAACATTTTGGCAAATTACTCGGTAGAGAATTGATAAAATATTCCAACTTGTTACATTCCCTAAGTGTATTCCCAGTTACTTGTCTCTTTCCCACTACACCAGCAGTATTTGCTATCTGCCCAAGTTAAAATTCACTGAAGTCTGCTTGGGGTATGAAAGTATGTATGCAAACACTTCCATGTAAAAATTGTAAACCTTCTGGACTTCGTTGCATATTGGGAGCCATATAGATGCCTTCCCACCATTCCTTTATAAATTATCTTTCCACTCACTCCACCCAGTCTTTTCTAACCTCTTCTGATTGACTTTTAGAGTTACAGTATGTTACAATATGTTATATGCCTTACTAATATCCTTTTTTTAGCAGCAACGTCTGTTCAAGACTCAACTAGAACCGGTCTTTCACTTAGCACTCCTTTATCCCTTTCTGTTTGCCTATACACTGTTATCAATCCATAGTAGGGAAGTCATTCTCTAACCTGCAGTCTAAATTTCTATTTGGCTTCACCACACTGTTACAATTTTCACCCTAGTTATTTACGCCCAATTCTTTGGTTCCAAGAAAAATGTAGCCAAGCTAGAGTTTTCACGGTGTGATACCTTAAGCCTGCTGGCATAATGGTTAAGGTGTTTACCTTATAGACACAAGGTACAGGGTTTGATTTTCACAATGGGTAATTGGCTAGTTTTAAAATGAACCACAAGGGCAGTTAGCCTAGTACTAATCTATGAACATACAATTGAAGACCATGAGATATATGCAAATGATCCTTAAGGGCATTAGTGTTTTATTAATATGGCTTTTGAATGTCGTGAAATTTTACTTTTTTTCTTACATTTTGTAAATACATTCAGACCAGTAAAGTAAACCCCACTAGGTATGGTCACGCATGTTTTGAGTCATTTTATGACCTTGTCAGCTCACTATAAGTGGAATGTTTGGGTATGTGTTGGAAACATAGGGTCTATAACCCAGCTGATGTCCATTACCATTAAGGTGTCTGCAAAATATCTCAAGTAACATCCACACCAAAGAGTAAAAAAGTCACACAGACAAACCAGTTAGTAAAAACTAAAGAAAAATCTAGCCATACTAAAGTTTTCACTGTGTGATATCTTAAATCTCTCATAATAGAGGCCTATGGGATATATGCAAATTCACCCTTAAGGATATTTTACTCTTTGGTTTGCATATTAAGAGACAGATAAAACAATCCGTGACTTAACATGGCCACATATCTGTTGATAGATAAGTAAAAGAAACAATGCAGTTTAAAAGGCCTCTGTGCTAGTAGATGAATGTCTTGGTTTTGTTGCTTTAGGACACAGTTTTATTAGGAGAGTTAGTCCAATATCAACTACGGTGGTGGTGCTGCGGTAGCGTTGTCGACTCACAGTAAGTCGTTGTCCTGTTCGATTCTCAGCTAGAGCGTCTTCTGTGTGGAGACATGCGTGAATGGGCTTAGCTTCGTTGAAGGTTGTGCGTCAGGGCTGGCAACTCGGCATGTAAAAATCTACTGCCAATCCTTAGCAGACCGGAGTTCCACTGTGACGACCCCTAACCAGGAAAAGTCGAAAGACGCAACAAAAAGTCCAGTATCACTTTCAGTAAAAACATTGTGCTTGACTGTTTTGAACAACTGTGTAATGTAAGGTGTTTTTTTATGGACTTTGAAATACAAAGTCCAAAAAGCCTATCTCAACTCTGACGGACTAGCAAAGTAATGAGAAAAAGTAAGCTAGAATGCAGTAGTTCTGCTCTGGAAAAATACTGTCTGTGAACTCAAAAGTGGTTATGCAAGAAGAGAAATAAACTTAAGGTGGAGAGACAGTGGACTGCTAAAAACAATGAATTGAGTTAAAGGAGACAGTACAAATGGGACTGCTGTGGTATAACAAAATTGAGCTATTATAGTGTTCTTTGTTTTAGGCTGCCATAATATTTATAATTTATATACAAATATAGCCCACAGGGTTGTTGTATACATATCTATTTGCTTGCAGGGACACTTCTGTAGAACAATAAAAACACATTAAAGAGACAGTTGAGTGCACTGTCTCACTGTTGACTGTGCAGAAATACTAGCTCAGAGCTTAAATTGGCTTAGTAACTCTCTCAGGCAAGGGGAAATAAGAAAGGAAGAGGGGAGACCAAGGGTGACTTTCTTGAATTCATGCAATTTCACTAAAGACAGGAGGTATAAACAATGGGAGTAACAGGTCTAGAATTTAAAAAATATATATATAAGAAAAAGAAATAGTTTGAGTAGTAGAAGTAAGTGTCTATTAGGAAGGAGAGAGTAAAAAATGACTAGCAGGATTTCAGTGGAGGAGGGTTTACAGACTGTAAGGCTGTTGTTTACAAACTAGGACACTGAAGTACCTGTCTTCAGACTAGTCACTATGAAGGCTAAAATATATGCAGAAGATGGGATTCCTCTACTATTTACTTAAAGTACAAGGCCAGAAGTGGTACAAAGTTTGTTCTAATTAAATGATGGTTGGATTGAATGGACTTAGACTGCCTATTTGAATGAGACCACTGCTTGTATATTTAAGTCTCCAGTGAACTTAAAGCACAAGGCCAGAGGTGGTACACATTTTGTGTGTGTGTGTGTGTGTGTGTGTGTGTGTGTGTGTGTGTGTGTGTGTGTGTGTGTGTGTGAACATTCTGCCTATCTGTTCTTTCAGGCACCTCTGGGCTTCTAGCAGCAACAGCTCACATGTCAAGGTGTGTGTGCCTCCATATGCTATATACACAGAGAGCTGTCTACCACTCTACATGGAAAGGGAGAGATAGGCATATATTTGAGTTCTTTCAAATTTATCATAAGCACATGCTTTAACTTTTTGAACTAGTAGAGGAATCAGCTGAACATGAAAGCTCATGCCTGATATTAGCAGAATTCTGTGGCTGACGATGATGGCAACATGCATTTGGCATGGTTTTGGGACTAAATGGCTCAGTGTACACCAGTTCTATGGGTGTGCTCACCCATATTTCCAACGTCACAGGGCCTGTTAGAGTACAGGCCACAACCACAAAGTCAACAGTGCAGGGCAGCCCATCTCTGGGTATGAGGCCTGCCTGGGCTTTCCATGAGTTCCATATCCACACAGCCTTTGACATTTGCAATGCTTCTGAAATGTATATGCACACAATAGCTGGGGGACTGTGTAGTGGCATCACCATGATTCCAAAACAGTCCCTGGAATGGGCATAACACTTGGCATAAATCATATGATGTTTAAGTCAGTAATCAAGGAATACACAGCACCTACCAACAGAATTTTTGAGACTGAGTGTGCTTTATGGCTTGTGCAACATTATGCAACTCCTACACAATGACATGAAATATAGATATAGGGCTAGGGAGCTGCTTTTGAAGTTTACGTCTTTGGTAACAAATGTGGCTGTCATGGGTGCCTCAACGAGCCTCATGACAAATGCCCTGTGATATAGTTTTGCAGGCTGTGCATTGTGTGGTCATAGGAGCAACATTGTATTGTGGCCTCGGTCACAGAAGGTGAACATGGTAGCCATGAGGTTGTAGGAGGAGTCAAGGATCACATTTTCCAGTGGCTGCAACAGCATGATCGTTGTTGTCTACTGCGTGGGCTTATGGTGTCGAGGGTCGTTCCTGTCTTTGACAGGTAGGAACAGAACTATAGTACCATGCAAGAGCACCCTGAGGAGGCATCCTATGTATGTTGTATGATGAGTTATACAGCCCATTATATGCACAATGCATATGATCGGGGTGAGGAGCAGATCATGTACCTGCAGGAAACACTGATGCTGTCTCACAAACAGTCCATGTAGTCAGATTTTGGACACACTGTGCCTGACATGCTTGTGTCTCCATGAGCTATATACACAGAGAAATGTCTACCATTCTACATGGAAGGGGAGAGGTAGGTATATATTTGAGACACAGTCATGTTTTTCATATCCTGCAGAAACAGACCAGATGTTGGTTTCAGTGCTTCTCTTAGATGCACCTATGGAGGCAACATTTCTCACCAACAACATCATTAGCTCTGTACCTGTACTCCAGGCCAATGTGCAGTTGGTGCTTAACTTCAGAAAAGCCAAGGAAATCTCTACAGTGCTGTGTGTGCCATCCATCTGTGCACGGATCACATACCTATGCATTTGCTGGTTGATTCTGAGTGTCAAACCAGAGTCATGGCAATGCCACATATTTCTGTGTTTCTTCCTTCTGGTGGGTGTGCCTACCTTAGAGGCAGTGCACATGTAAGATGTTGTGTTGTCTCTCAGTTACAAGATTTCTGTCATGTTCAAGTGAGTCCACACACTTAAGCACTACCTCTGTAGGGCCTTTGAACTGCTGGATGGGGTGATCCTGTAATGTTCTTGCATGCTGTTGTCATCACCATCCTGCTGACATCAGACCTACGTTATCTTGTGCTGGACCCTCCACCAGTGATACCCGTGAAAGCAAGAAGACAAATGACACCACTGTCTTCCAAACTGCTCCCTACTGAAATGTTGGTACTCAAATTGCAGAGTGCCAACAAGCTGAAAAAAAAAGACCAAAAACCCAGGAGAGGAGCAAATCACCAAGTTTACTCTTCTCCTTTAAACTTCATTTTTTTCAAGGAGAGAAGTCCCCCTGTATCCCATGATGTGGGTGGTAAACCCTCCCCACACCCCCCCAAACTTATACATACTAATATCAAGATTGCCATACCTCAAAGAAAAAGGAATTTTCAGAGAAATGGCTATCATGGCTGCTGGGCTGCAGCCCCCCCCCCCCCCCACACACACACACTTTATTCTAGTGTTTTTTTTAATAGTTGTACTTTATTTACTTCTTTAAAAAACAAAATAAATATGTGGCATACTTAACTACAGAATTTAATCCCAGCTCTCACTGCAACTGCATACAGTGCTGAGTTCCATGATAACAGAGTTGCTTAATGCTGCTGGCCTGATAACTGAAGACAACTCAGAAGCCTAGTATGTATCCCCATGTTAGTGTGGTCTAGAACTGTCGTAGTTCAACTGTCTTATTTACGGTGTGCAAAGAGGAATTTCTTTGGCATTTTTGCTGTGGAGTGAATAGATTGGACTTATAAAATATACTGTAGGTATTGTTGTACTCTTAAAGAAAACTTTACAGTATCATCACCACCATGATTAGCACCTTGCTTTTGCATGGTATTTGAATAATAATCTTTAGAGAAAAAAATCTTAAAATTAGCACCTTGTAATTTTAAGGTTTTTTTTTATAAGGATATTTATCCAATACCATTTGGGTAGGGCAGATTATCATACTCTTCAACTTTACTCTAGAATTCTGGACAAAGCCAAAAATGGTGGGCAAAATGGTCTCCGTTTGTGACAATGGTGTTTTCTTTTCCATTTTCAGTTTATGTAGCAGTTGTGTATGAGAAAGTGGGCTGTGGTAAGTGACATTTATCAGTGGTTTTCTTGGTCGTGGCAGGAATCTAATCCCTGAAAATGGATGTAGTATTAACTCACATATTGCTGGTGAGCTTATCTATAATGCCCAAGTGGGGTATTGTATCAAAGGCTTTTGCGAACTGCTGATTGAGGGCTCAATGTCTGTTATTCTAAAAGTGTATTAATTCTGGTTTAAGCACTTGGGCTTCAGGCCAGTTATTTTACATTAAGAGGGCTCGTGGTCTGCACTCTTGTGGGAGGAGAGGCTGGACTCTGCCCTTCTGAGCTGGGAATTTCTGGTTAAAGGCTTATAGTGCCTGCATATTTGAACTGCTTCGTACTGAAATTGGTACACCTTGTTTGCTGTATTATAGAGTAGATCCAGGCCTGCTGAATCTAGCTTTGTTTGTATAACTTGAGCACTAATCCAGGCATTCTTTAAAGTATTCAATTGTATTTATTACTGCTTGGTAGTAACTTGATTAAAGTGTAGCTATCATTCTAAGTCTTTTGGATTAAGCACTTGGGCTTCAGACCAGTTGTTTTACATTAGGAAGGTTTGTGGCCTGCACTGTGGTGGCAGGACAGGTAGCTTACATCCTTCTAAGTTGGGAACTGCTGATTGAGGGCTTGGTGTCTGTTATTCTAAAAGTGTATTAGTTCTGGTTTAAGCACTTGGGCTTCAGGCCAGTTATTTTACATTAAGAAGGTTTGTGGTCTGCACTCTTGTGGGAGGAGAGGCTGGACTCTGCCCTTCTGAGCTGGGAATTTCTGGTTAAAGGCTTATAGTGCCTGCATATTTGAATGTTTCTTACTGAAATTGGTACACCTTGTTTGCTGTAGCATATACTAGATCCAGGCCTGCTGAATCTAGCTTTGTTTGTATGCTTGTTGTTTGTTTGCTTGTTATTTCCTTGAAATGCTAATTCCACCTAAAATGCGGCTTTTCAGCGCTTCTGTGGATCCCTAGTGATATCTGAATTGCTTACTGTACTTATTTCCTTGTTTCACTTGAAAGAAAGTTACTGTTTGTCGTTTTTGCATTTAAGTTGCCTGTAACACATTGCATTTAAGTTACCTGGCACTTGCTCACTAAAGCAATTATACAAGTCAGCACTAAAAAATTAAAAGCACTACACCCTCACAAACTCCCCTTGAGTACCTTGTTCCCCATTGGCCCTTTTTTTTCAATTATAAAGGAATTCCCAATGCTATTCTGGCATGTCCAAAGGTCAGTTGTCAATCTCCTCTCCGGTCCAGCTGGTGAATCTGGGAATCTTGAGGCAATGTTACAACTGCCTCATGTACACAGACAACCCTCTCCTCCTCCCAACAAATTCCAACACATGTTAGAGATGCAACCATATAGCCAAACTGGTGGCTAAGCTCTCTCAACTCAGTACTGGCGTAACCAGTTAGGAGGAGAAGGAAACCACACTCACTACAATTCCAGTCTCACATAGACCTACCACGACAGCAAACCAAGCACATAAACACACAAAAACATACTCAGAGGCTCTAAATACAAATCTGCCTAAGCAGCAGAGACCTCCAAAGCAGACACCCAAGCAGCCGCTACCCCAAAACAAAACATGTGCAACACATAGCTCACAAAGCCAGTGTGCCGAACAGTCACAGCCCTTAAGGCTAAACAACACACCTGATACACTTGTAATAGGTGACTCTATCGTCAGGCACACTGACGTTCCGCTCACCAGGCTGAACAAGGAGATGGTCACGGTGAGCTGCCTGTCGGGCGCTAGGATTCGCCACATAACACAAGCACTCAGGTCACTCCAAGGCAAGTACAAATATGACTCAGTCGTTGTCCATGCTGGTGTGAATGACCTGAGACGTACCTCCCTGGACT
The DNA here is from genome assembly GCF_019279795.1 of Protopterus annectens. Classification (NCBI taxonomy): domain Eukaryota; kingdom Metazoa; phylum Chordata; order Ceratodontiformes; family Protopteridae; genus Protopterus; species Protopterus annectens. Next base: position 501,517,240 of record NC_056746.1, on the reverse strand, counting down.
ACATGAAAAGAGACATAGAGGAGCTCTCTGAGCATGTAGCCCAGGCCGGTATGACCCTGACCTTGAGTAGCATCTTACCCTCACCAAGAATGATGCCACAATATGAAGACAATATGATCAATTTCAACAAATAGCTTAAGTATTGGTGTCATTCAAAGGGGATCCAATGCCTGTCAGCCTGGGATGACATGCTCGACAAGCCACGATGCTTCGCTAGGGACGGCTTGCACCTGTCACCTCTGGGCTTTCGGATATTGGCAAAGGCTCTTGCTACCCCCATAGTGCCTTTTTTAGGCAAGGCTCAAAAGACAAACCCACCTATAGGTATCACAAGGGATAAGAAACTAAGAGTAATGCTACTCAACGCCAGAAGTCTAAACCTCAAGATGCACGCACTCAAAACTCTCCTTAGCATGGAGAACATCGATATCTGTGCAGTAACAGAAACCTGGTTCAAGGCTCCCGAGAGCACCCCAGCACTACCAGGTTATACCTCATACCATGCTTTTCGGCCCCAAAACTTGGACCGAACCACAAAAGGAGGGGGAGTATCAATATTCGTCAAAGATACCCACACCTTCAGATTGGTGGCACAGCACGAAGCATCAGAGACTATCCATGTGCAACTAACAGTGGGTAAAACTGCCTTCCAGTTTATAGCCTGCTACAGACCACCCTCCCAAACCTAGGAACCCCACTCGGCCTTCCTGAGAACACTGGAAAATATGAAGGTCTCTCCAAACACCATTATATTGGGCGACTTCAACTACCCAAACATAGACTGGGAGCATTACTCTAGCTCCAACACCCTAGCCCAAAGGTTGCTAGAATTTGTAAACTCAAATGCTATGGAACAACTTGTTACCACTACCTCAAGAGGGGAAAACATACTGGACCTGATCATCACCAACAATGGGACTCTGTGCTCCAGATCAGAAGTGTATCCCTCACTGGTAAGATCTGACCATAAACTAATCTCACTGGATATTCACATCCCGACCCCACCCCCTGCCCAGAAAACCACAGTGAAAAACTTCTCTAAAGCAAATTTCACACTCCTCAAAACCAAGGTGGAATCCTTCAAAGCCCCCGGGCCTGTGGAAAATATGGCCCAGACCACAGAATCCTTTATAAACGCATTCTATGAACACCTTCAGGAGTGCATGGATCATGCGATCCTAAATAAAACCAAGACCCAATCCTCCAAAGACAAATGTCCTGTCTGGTGGACCCCAGCCATAAACAAACTATACAATAGAAGGAGGAAGCTACTGCACGATAGAGCAAAATCCCAAAAAGGGAAGGCATCTCTGATCAGTATTAGCAAAAAACTATGGGCACTCATAAAATCGTCTAAGGCCAGCTTCGAGAGAAAAATTGCACAGGACACTAAGGATAATCACAAGGCTTTCTGTAGTTATGTTAGGAACCTGGGAGGGAATTCCCAGATATGCTCAGAATTGGTCCAAAATGACAAAACATGCACCAAACCCGCAGACATTGCCAACATCCTAGCTGACAGGTTCAGTGCAAACTCCCCCCCCCCCACCAAAAGGGCAAATATCTATCCCAGCAGAGTGCTGCCCCCCTGATATCTCAGATGCTCAGGTAAGAGCCGCCCTCTCCAAAGCAAAAAGCACAGCATCAATGGGACCAGACGGTGTCCCGGGCTGCGTCCTACATGAACCTCCAAGAAGAGCTAAACCCAAACATAAAACTACTGTTCAATCTCAGCCTTACTACAGGATATGTACCCAAAGAGTGGCGTACAGCAACAGTGGTCCCTCTGCACAAAGGTGGTGCCTCAACGGATCCTGGAAACTATCGCCCCATAAGCCTGACTAGCTTGGTCTGCAAAGCTATGGAAAGGATCATCATGGACCTCATAAATAAAGATATTGGGGACCTACAGACACTGGATCCTGCCCAGTTCGGCTTTAAGGGCAGATCCTGCCTCTTAAACCTGGTTGATTTCTTTGAAACAGTCACCAAGGCCATTGACGAGGGGAAGGTGGTCCACCCAGCCTACCTGGACCTCGCAAAAACCTTCGATACAATACCCCACTCGGGCATTATAGATAAGCTCACCAGCTTAAATGTAAACCCCTATGTCACTTCTGTGTCCCAAAAGTATGTCATAAATAGCACCACACATTTTCACTCTGATGGTCACACCTGCTCGATAAATGCAAATCTGCTCTATGACTTAGTGGCAATTTCAGATTGTACATGCTGTCTTGGAGCTTTTTTTCAAATGCCTTAACTATATGTGTAAACTACACACTTGTTACGAGTACTTGCCCTTGCCAGTTATTGTAGTGTGAATATATTAACTGCAGTTCTAGTAGTGTGTCTAGATGAAAACTGTAATTCTGTACTGAATGCCATACATTTAAATACATACTGCATAAAATTACATATGAATTATGGACCAAAGAGAGAACTGCAGTAGTATGTTCTGCACTTTTGAAGTAGTACCGTGCAGTTGCCCCACCCACAGTTGCTTTTCTTTTTTCCATTCTTCTCCTCTCCACTATATGTCCCATCCCTTTTTAAAAGCTTCAGTGAACCTACAGATCACAAACTCCTTTGTTAGCATACTCCATTTTCTACCACACTTTCTGTGAAGAACTTTTCCTTCTGTTCAGACTACAGATGCTACCCTCAGTGTTGTGGCTGAGTCCTCTTCTCATTTATTCTCCTTTCTTCTTTTTAGGTTGTTTCCCCTGAATAGCTGCTTACTATTTTATATACCTATGTAATGTGCACTTTCATCTCCAGCATGAGCAAATCCATAGCGAAAGATGTCTTTTTATTTTCTATTTTCTTCTTATCCCTTCACCATTCCTGTGATTTTCTTTTATACACAGTCAAACTTATTTTATCTGTTTTCCCTGAAATAGCCGAACTGTGTTTAGTATTTTGGCTGTGACCTAATTAATGACCTTTGGAGTGATAAAATTACCACTTTGGACTACATAAGATTGCAAAGTACTGTATCTATTAGTTTACTCTTAAAGAAAATTTACAGTACCACTACCATTAGCACCTTGCATTTGCACTGTATTGGATGATTTAGGAGGAAAAACATCTTTAAATCAGCACCTTGTAATTTTAATTTTTTTTCCTAGGAGTAACATCCTGTACTACTAGGATAGGACTGATTATCATACTTTTCTACTTCTTTGCTCAGGTATTCTGCACAGACCCCATCCCCCCTTCAAAAATGCTGGAGAAAAAGCCCAACATCAAGAGCATTTTTAAATATTATTCTAATTCACTTGAAAATTTAATATAATGACAGGTTTTGCATCAGCATGTATTTTCTGTTTAATAAGAAGTATACAACTTTTTGGGGCATTATTGGCTGATTGCAATCTTCAGTGGGATTTACCAGAAATTAAACAAAGAAAAAAAAAACAGTACAAGGGACTGGACAGAAATATGAGTCATTCATTACAATTTCATATTCGTAGTGTTCAGAAAATGGATGTTGATGAAACTCCTGTTGCTCTGTTATCTTCTTAAGTGAATTAGAGTTGTCTAGCAGTTAGTGTACCGGATTAAGACACTCCAATGTTAGTGCAGTGATTGCTGTAGTCAAGGATAAAGGACTTGATTCCTTTCACCTCCATTTGCCCACTGTGTGACTTTGAACAAGTCACTTAAATAGACAGTAGGCTGGGTTGTCCCTGAAATGGGACACTTTGTGCCATGGGCTTACCTAGTTAAGAAAGACATAAAATAAAAATTGCAGTCAGTAAATAATGACAGGCATGAAAGTTTCAAACATTATATCCTTCAGAAAATGTTTGCTAATGCAAAGCTTGTTATTCTACCAACCAAGCTAAGATACATTTTTTGGCCATTATTTATGTAGTTATTCATTTATTTGATCTCAAGCAGGTATCTTAGGTCACAGTCATACAAGTGTTAATAATTCATGGTCACATCTGTGTGTGTATTTGTATATTTGTTTGTTTGTGCAGTGAGTATAGCTCTCAATTTTCCCAGTTTTGCCTCATATTTTTGGTGTGTTCCACATAAAGTTTCTGTTTTTCTTGCAGTTTGTGACAGATTGCAGTCACTATTAATAACAGATGTCAGTTTCAGACTTCACATCCTTCAGAAAATGCTTACTAATGCAAAACTCATTTGCTAGCAGCATTCTAAGTATACAAGAGCAATATTTAAAATTTGTACCTGAGTTTTGATTTTTAGTAACAATCCCTGGTGTTCAGAGTGGTCGAAAGCCACCAAGAAAAACAGATTACCACTCCAAAAGTAGCCAAAAAAAAAAGGACTCTTAGGTGCAGTACAAATATTTAATTCCACAAACCGGATACAATCACAAAATTAATAAAAAAATAATTCCAAAAAGAACCACAGTCAAGCGCTTTCGTCAATCAAGACTTCATCAGAACTGTGTATGTGTGCTAAAATACAAGCTTATATAAGAACACTCCCCAATTAACCCTAACGATTAATTATTAAAGTCCTACACCAACATTAGTATTCACTTTATCAACACAATACAAAATTGTTTAAAAAAATATATAAATAGGTTAAAAACAGCATGTAAGTTTCAATTCTGGCTTAATAGAAATGTTGTCATTTATACCTGGGGCTACTGTGGCATTCAACCATAGTTGCCATCTCATTTCAGCTCTGTCTAGTCTATTTGTCCAGTCACCCCCTCTAACATCTCTACCAACCACTTCCAAAATACCAAATAAAAAACTGTGGTCACGGTTTGCATTAATATGTCGGTATAGTGCATTGTTTTCGTCGCATTTCTTTATACTGTAAAGGTGCTCATAAATTCTTCTTCAGAACCTCCTTTCCGTTTTCCCAACATAAAAATCCTAACAACCCTGACAGACAGCAATGTAAACTACCTCCATAGTGGCACAGGAGCCTGTGGCTAACCTCACCTCTAACCTATTAGAACCTATTGGTAAAGTGTGAGTTGTGATAATAAATTTACAATAGTCACAGGCCACACATTTAGTAGTTCCCTTGAGAGTCTTAGTTTTGTTCTTTATGGGATGTTCTAATAGTGATTTCAAATTACTTTTAGCCCTGTAAGGAAAGGTTGGTCCATCTCCTATAATCGCTGAAAGTTCGTTGCTTTTAAAAAGTATCCAGTTTTTCTTCAAAATGTCTTTTACTTTGTCACAAGTTCCCCCATAGGTTAATACAATTGAATACGAGTAAACAAGCAAATTAACCAGTGTACCCATCTCTACCTGTGCTATTTTGAGGTCAGAGCACATTCTGGATATACGAACCATTTGACCTTTCACAATGTTTCTTTTCACATACCGAGGGTGACTGCTTCTGAACTCCAGATAATCATTAGAAAAAGTGGGTTTTCGATGAACACAAGATTGAAAACATTTTTTACTCCTATCTTTCCAAAGACACACATCCAAGTAGTTAATCTTTTCATTGTCACTGTTGCCATTAAACTTAAAATAGTTACATATACCGTTCAAGAAATTGAGGAACTCCGTATGTTTATCCCCTACCTTCCAGAGAGTAAACATATCATCCAAAAACCTAAGATAAACAGTCCAAAAGTCCTTAAATGGACTGCTAATAATGTATTCACTTTCCCAACTATACATAACTAAATTAGCAGACAGTGGGGCACATCTAGTGCCCATTGCTACCCCATTGGTCTGACCAAAAAACTCACCCCCAAAACTAAAAAAATTATTCAAAAGAATAATTTCCATTAACAACATAATAACATTGACCAAGGTGTTCCCCAAATTTGTTTTTTCCACTAACACCTCATGAAAGAACTCCAGCACTATGTCATGAGGTGTATAGGTGACTAGATCAACTACATCAGTAATTGAAAAGCTGGAACCCTCACTATAGTGTTCTTCCTGGATCTGACTCAAAATATCCCAAAAATGTAAGTGTGACCAATAGGAGCCAAAGAGTTTCTCACCACCCGATCAATAAACCCCCCTGATGGGTATGTAATATTATTCTGACTAGTTATAATAAGCCAGTAGGGAAGATCATAAATATTTTTGTGTGTTTTCAGAATACTGAATAATACTGGAATGGTTGGGTGATCATTGTATAAAAATTGGTATGTCTCCTCATTAATTACCCCATGAAATAGTGAGTCCTCCTGTACTAGTTTAATTTTTCTATAGGAAATATTTATTTTGCTTCTAGAAACACATTCATACTTATTTTCATCTTGTAACATACCAAAATTGTTTTTGTTGTAATCTTCAATATTAACTATAGCCATCCCACCCCCCTTGTCCGGCTTCATAAACCTCAAGGTGGGATTACTTCTTAGTTCTTTTAATAAATCGTTTTCCTTCTTGGTCAAGTTAAACTGTCTAGGTCTGTAGTGGTTCAGCAGTTCATATATCTCGTGGGAACATATCTTGTCAAATGTACCAATAAGGGGGTATAAAGGGGAGTGAAAACAGCTTTTCTTCCATAACTGGTCCCTTCTACCTAGTATTGAGTTGTCCCTAAACATATATTTCAGATTCATTTTTCTGGTATAGAGTTTTAACTCACTTAAGGTAGAACTAACATCTTCCTTTGTAGAAGGCACAAATTTAATCCCTTTCATCAAAAGTGAAAAAAAATTCTTGTTAATGTCAATACCTGCATAATTGAAAATGTTGAACCCTTGGTATGAGAGAAGTAAACCCCCAAACAAGTTTATAATCTCACCACGATCTACCCCAGATGAGTTACTACTAGTATTAGAATCCTAGTGGTACTGCTGTTGGTTTCTGTACATGTTCCCCTTGCCCCCTCCCGGGGGTCCAGAAAAAAAACATTACTATTATTCCTGTATTTGTTTTTATTTTGTAGTGTCTCAGACTTTCTTAATGGGGGATACTCTTGTTCTCGTATACTTTATCCCTTACTACTTCCCTTTGAATAGGGACTGGTCTTGTGTTAGTGTTTTCAATCCTTTGACTGTTCACACTTTCATTACCCACTTCAGTATACGCCTTAGGTAAGGGATATGCAGTTTTATTTGAGTACTCAAACTTGTCTCTAACCAATTTTCTCTTCTTTCTTTCAATATTACCCCCCACTTCATATTCCACTTTATCAAACACTTTATTGTATTTAGTTGAAAATATACTAAAATTCACAGCATTTAAAATCACATTGTTATTTTTATCAATTTCAGTTAAACGTTCATTAATTCTGTTGTTTATTTTCATAATGAATCCAACCAGTTCAATTCTGTGATGGTCAGACATCTCTAACAATTCATCACACTCACTCTGTCCTTTTTTTAGACCATTCGGAAAGTTGAATACACGCAACCCTTTAGGTACTCTACGTTTAGCTACACATTCAGATAAATAGGCATTGTCACATTGTAGGTTGCGTACCTTAGTTTCTGTTCGAGTAGGATTAATCTTTGGTTGATATTATCATCGTTGTTAATAGGGCTTACTTTGAAAAGCCCAAAATCATTTCGAAACCAGTCCTTGAAATGGTCATTGGATTGTCCAGTCCCTTGCGAACCTCGTATAACTCCAGAGGAACCAGCTTCGCCTAAAGCAATGGAACCCAGTGTTAAGTTTCCTCTATTCGTCCTGTTACTAGCTGAGGATGACATTTCACCCATCTCCCTTTGCTGACGTCCACCCATTACCTCCAAACTAGGGATTACTCGGTTTTGGTAGTTTTTGAACTGCTTCCTGCAGTTCTGATACTTTGTTGGTCAAGGTTAAAATTAAATGCATGACATTAGTGTCAGCTGCATCAACTTGCTGACCACACGGAAAAGGCATGGAATGAAATTCGTCCTCAAAAATGGACAGCAAACCAGTTTCTTCCATCTCAATGGTGTTGATAATAAACAAAGAATCAAAGTCAATGGTAAAGTCATGGAAAGGCTACAGGTACAACAATAAAACACTAGTAACAATCTCTGGTGTTCAGAACAGTCGAAAGCCACCAAGAAAAACAGATTACCACTCCAAAAGTAGCCAAAAAAATGGACTCTTAGGTACAGTACAAATATCTAATTCCACAAACTGGATAAAATCACAAAGTTGATAAAAAAAAAAATTCTAAAAAGAACCACAGTCAAGTGCTGTAGTCAATCAAGACTTCATCAGAACTGTGTATGTGTGCTAAAATACAAGCTTATATAAGAACACTCCCCAATTAACCCTAACAGTTAATTAAGTCCTACACCAACATTAGTATTCACTTTATCAACACAATACAGAATTGTTAAAAAAAAACTACAAATAGGTTAAAAACAGTATGTTGACAGTTATAATACACATTAACCAAAAAGGAACTCTTTGAAAAACACTTTAGTCATTATAATTTAGTTGCTCTAAGTTTCAACTCTGGCTTAATAGAAATGTCATTTATACCTGGGGCTACTGTGGCATTCAACCATAGTTGCCATCTCATTTCAGCCCTATCTAGTCTATTTGTCCAGTCACCCCCTCTAACATCTCTACCAACCACTTCCAAAATACCAAATAAAAAACTGTGGTCAGGGTTTGCATTAATATGTCTGTATAGTGCATTGTTTTCGTCACGTTTCTTTCTACTATAAAGGTGCTCATGAATTCTTCTTCAGAACCTCCTTTCCATTTTCCCGACATAAAAATCCTAACAACCCTGACAGACAGCAATGTAAACCACCCCCAAAGTGACACAGGAGCCTGTGGCTAACCTCACCTCTAACGTCTAACCTATTAGAACCTATTTTGAGTTTTGATCTTTGTTCCTGAGCTGAGCATTTGAGTTGGCCTGAGCAGGAATAACAGTGGGCTGCACTGTATGGTTCTGGCAACAGTGAGATGAACATTATAGGTCATTAGTAGTTCCCTTGAGAGTCTTAGTTATTTGAGGTGTTTTTTTCCATACAGTTGGCTGTATTTGATAGTCACATTTTTGTGTGTGTAATTTTACATTGCAAAGCTACTGTATTATTATGTTGAGCAGAAGGACATTGTGTGAAAAAATGCAGTGTGTTTTGTGCAAAAAAAAAAAAAGGGAAGATTTTACAGGCAATATTTTTTGTCAGATTGGCTGGCAACAGAGTTTGAGTGTTGCTCTAATGACTAGTTTGTGGAACTAAAATGAACAAAATAAATTTTTTTCCCTTGAGGTGGTAACTTTTTCTCACCCTAGGAGTGACTTTGAACTGAGAATAATAATTTAAGGAGATGCAGGAGAATGACCTAATTTCTGTACATTTTTTGTTGCCATTGTGCAAAATGTAGTTTACCTGATGGTATAGCATGCATTTATGTCAGATGTTTAAGTAATGTCTTTCGGCTTTTCACAGTTAAGGGTTGCCACAGCGAAACTCTGGTCCACTAATGATTGGCAGTGGATTTTTTTTACGGTGCCAAGTTGCCAGCCCGACGCCCAACCTTCAAATAAATCGCACCCATTCACGCACGCACCTACCTGCATGTCTTTAAACATCACTCGACCACGGGGAGGACATGCAGACTCCACACAGAAGGCCCTCCAGCCGAGAATTGAACGGGAGAACCTCGTGCTGTGAGGCAACGGTACTAACCGCTGCACCACCACGGCCCCTTGCATTTATATCAGATGTGTATTTGAGTAAATAGAGCAAACCAGTATTTTGTGCTTAGGGTGTTTGGTTTTGTGGTATTAGAGTGAAACTCATTTTAGCCTCCTCATATGTTTGAAATGAACTTTTCCTCAAATAAAGTCTGGCTTATATTTTAAAGAGGAATGCTACTGCTGGAAAACTATGTAGCATTTGCAATTTTGTATTACCAGTTATTTATGTAAAGTGGTAACCATAGCCAATGATGAGCCAACTGTAATATAGCCATACTCATTCAGTTGCTTCCCTGCAGTCCCTCCTGCTATGAAGTCACCAGTCGCCATTGTTGTAGAAGTATCAACAGAAATTGCTGAAAAAGCCTTGCTACTTATATATGTCAAGTATATAGACTGAGATGAAAATTAAACTGAAGAATAGTTTCTGAACTATTTGGAATTGAAGAGTAATAGATCAGGCACTGAAATGTTCCCATCATTGTCTGACAACTACATAAATGCTGATTTAAAATTCACAGACTGTTTCAGTTTGTACTGATGATGCAGTTAGTATGTTTGCTAAACTTACATGATTAGTTGCAAAAATGAAGCAAGTAACACCAAATATAGAAAGCATACTTCGCATGATACACTAGGAAATGTTTGTAAGCACCAAAACCAACTGTAAGTGCTGAGGTGAATTAAGTATGAAAAACATTTAAGACATTCTGTTTTATAAAGGCATGCTCTTCAAATTCAAGACAATGGGCTCTTCTTATAAAACATTATTAAATGCTGAAGTTTGCTGACTTTCATGAGGACAGATATTAAAAAAAGGCTCTTTGACCTGAGAGAACTAATTATATTTTGGTCAACCAAAACTTGCATTGTACAACTTGTTTCAAGGACACAGATTGGAATTTGACGTTGTTACCTTGCAGACATATTTCAACTTTGGTTGAGTTTAACTTACCACTTCAGGAAACACACAAAACAGTGTCTGCTAGTCATAATAAAATCAAAGGCCAGAAGAAGAAAATTAAACTTTGGATGCAAATAACAGAAAACAAGTGCTCTGATAATTTCACCATCTCGACTGACCGAATGAATAAGGCAAAGAAAAAGAGAAATAAGCCAACAAAGAAAACTTATCAATCATTTGAAAATGCTGTCAGTTAAATTTTAAGACTATGTTCCCTCAAGTCAGGATCCAAGAGTTTTTTTTTTTTTGTCAGTTCCGAATCCTTTTAATCACAAGGAATGGATAAAGGATGAGCCATCTACAAATGAAGATCTGTTTGGCTGATCTTTCCTCAGACATTGCACTGAACAGTCTGAGGACTAAGATGCCTCTTGATATAAGTTTGGGTAAAACTTCTTAGTGAGTATGGACCTTTAAGTGAAAATCATTTTAGAATACTTCTCCATTTTCCTTCTACCTACTACAACCAAAACAAAATACAGGACTAGATTCAATTTGACATTTACATTAAAGTAGTCTTTATCTTTAATAAACCACACATCTGATATTGACAACTTCTGTCATGCAATGCAAGCACATCCTTTTCATTAAGACTGTGCAGGTCTGCAGCCTGAAGCATGAATTCCTGCAATTCACATTAATTGTAAATATTTTCTAAGCCTTTTGCAAAATTTTATACAGCTTCACAAAAATAAATATTTTTGAGTACGGTTCCTTAGTCCAAAAAAGTTTAAGAAACACTGTTATAGAATATATTGATTGTGCAACGGTAGCTCATTAGTATGGAAAAACATGCATACTGATTGGTCAGCCCAACCAGCGTGCCAGTTGTAAAATCGAGCATATACTTATTTATGGCTTTGCAGTTTTTTTGAGTTAAGAGGTCAAGAGGTCCTTACGGAGAGCAGAGAAAATACAAGAAAAATCAGATATGTTATGCAACACTAAAGAAATTAACCTGATTTTCCTTGTACTTTTTCCCTGTCTCTTTTGTACTTCTAAACCGTGTGGCTTTCACAATTTTTTTTTCTTTTCTCAAAAAAAATAAATAAAAGCAAGCAATAGAGATCTTCCTTTCTCCGTTGCTTGCTTTCCAAAGAACTGATGTACTGTGTAAGCATGTGAAAGTAAGTCTGATACACATGTGCAGTATATCAGCAAAGTGGAAGACTGTGGAAACAACTCAGAAGAACACCACAGCGCCGTTATACAAAGACATTATTTAAGAAAAGTAAATAATTTCTTTCTTAAATAATGTCATTGTATTTTAGCAATAACCAATGAGTGGGTGTGGGTATATTGAAGATTTACCCACAGTTGCCTTCATGTAATCACTTGGGCTTCACCCTCATGATCAAACCACACCAAGCATGGGTCAATTAAGCAATAACCCATGCCTGGGTGTGGGTAATGCTGGATTTACCTATGGTTGGTGTGGTTTGGTCATGAGGCAAGCCGGTGGCCAAACAAAGACAACCGTGGGTAAATCCAGCATTACCCACACCCAGAAGTGGGTTATTGCTATTATACAATGACATTATTTAAGGAAAAAAATACTTACTTTTCTTAAATAATGGCATTGTATAATGCCTCCGTGCTGCCTTTCCGCAGCTGTCTGGTATTCTGCGGCAGTACTGATGTACTGCGCATGCGTATGCTTACGCAGTACATCAGTGCTGTGGGTGGAAGCAATGGAGAAAGCAAGATCTCCGTTGCTTTTTACAAAGTGTCTCGCTATGTTAAAGGAGTTTGACATAGCGAGACAGCTTTAAAAAAAGCAGAAGAGAATCTCCGTTGCTTTTTTAAAGCTGTCTCGCTATGTTAAACCCATTTAACATAGCAAAACAACTTTAAAAAAAGCAATGGAGAAAGAAAGAACTCCATTACTATTTTTAAAGCTGTCTTGCAATGTTAAACTCCTTTAATATAGCGAGACAGTTTCTAAAAAGCAACGGAGATCTTGCGTTCTCCGTTGCTGTAAAAAAAAAGAAAGAAAAAAAAAAGACTTATACTAATGGAAAAAGTCCAGGCGACTGGACCTTTTTCCATTAGTATAAGTCTTTGATTTACAACGTGCACGTTTTGGAATATTAATGGGGGGGGGTCATTGTATAATATAGCAATAACCCACACCTGGGTGTGGGTAATGCAGAATTTACCCACGGTTGGCGTGGTTTGGTCCCGAGGGTGAAGTCCGAGGGACCAAAGACAACCGTGGGTAAATCCCGCATTACCCACACCCAGAAGTGGGTTATTGCTATTATACTATGACATTATTTAAGAAAATAAATAATTACTTTTCTTAAATAATGGCATTGTATAATGCCTCTTTGCTGCCCTTCGCGGCTGTCTGGTATCCTGGCAGTTCTGATGTACTGCGCATGCCTCGCAGTACATCAGAGTTGTGGCCAAAAGCAACGGAGAAAGCAAGATCTCCGTTGCTTTTTACTGTTTTGCTATGTTAAATGGGTTTAACATAGCGAGACAGCTTTAAAATAAGCTTAACGGAGATGTCCGTTGCTTATTTTAAAGCTGTATCGCTATGTTAAACCCATTTAACAAAGCGAAAAGCAACGGAGATCTTGCTTTCTCGTTTTTTAAACCTGTCTCGCTATGTTAAATGGGTTTAACATAGCGAGACAGATTTAAAATAAGCAACGGAGATGTCCGTTGCTTATTTTAAAGCTGTCTCGCTATGTTAAACCCATTTAACATAGCGAAACAGTAAAAAGCAACGGAGAAAGCAAGATCTCCGTTGCTTTTTACACACTGTGTTGCTATGTTAACGGAGTTTAACATAGCGAGACAGCTTTAAAAAAAGCAATGGAGATCTCCGTTGCTTTTTTTAAACCTTTGTCGCTATGTTAAACACTTTTAACATACCGAGACAGTGTTTTAAAAGAGACTTATACTAATGGAAAAAGTCCAGGCGACCGGACCTTTTTCAATTAGTATAAGTCGATTTACAACGTGCACGCTGGCCAATCAGCGTGCACGTTTTGGAATATTAATGGGGGGGTCATGGTATAATCTTCAATATACCACACCATTTCATTGGTTATTGTTAAAAGGCATACTTTGTTTTGCAGGATGTGTCAAATGCAGACCAGAAGTGCCTGGAAGAACAGATATGCAGGTGAGCCTTGGTCAGTCCCTGTTTTCATTCATGCAGTGATGTTTTCTGTAGTTTGCTACATTGGACATTACTAAGCTGGTCACATGAGTGGCTGGTGCCAGGTTTGTCTTATATGCAAGACACCCCTAGGTATGAAGGTTTAATCAACCTGGCTGGTGAGGCACTAGAAACGTATCAATTTCTGTCAACCACATCATGCCTTTTCCTTTGCATAGAGTACCATTTTGGTAACCACCCCTCACATTTGTAGTAGGAAGCTATTATGGCCACCCAGAGCATTTACACCGTGCACCAGTCCCTGCCATATCTGATCTCAGTACTGCTTATCTACAGTGCCTTTGCCAGTGAAGCACATTTGTACACCATCTGTGGGGATAGCTTTCAGTAGCAGTTCTTTCTCCTGGCTGTTGAACTTTTTCTAGGTGTTGTTTTCTTAGGAGTTGCAGAGCTAGTACCTGTACTGCTAAGGACAAAGCATGTGAGTCAATAGGTTAATACTTTATATGGTGGCATGCACATGTTTAACTGCAGCTTCTCATCCCTGGTTTACAGCTCCAGTTACTGCTATGCACAGCCTTAAATCCAGATTTTGGTACTGTACCATGTCCCTATATATAGCCCTTGAACCATCCACCATATATGGGATATAATTCCTGAAGTATCCTGTGTTTTCAGCTTGTTCCCCAAAGTAATATACTATGCAAGTGTGATAGGTTCCAAGTAACACATACAGCAAAACATTTCCCTCACTGTCCCTTGCAGCCACCATGGAGTCTGTAGTTATGGATGCTATACTTTACTGGGAAGAATGCCTTCTTTTACTTTCTAATGCCATACATCCACAGAGCTTTTGTTCATATTCCTCTATAATTTAGTTGTATGGTGTAAGTGGTGCTCTGCAAGATGGTGTTGGCACTTTTTATCACAATACAGAGGAGGCAGTTAGCAAGACAGTTATGCAGATAAGGCCAGCTAGCACATCTATTTGTGAGTTGCTGCCTGTGTGCAGTGCACTACCGACAAGTATCATCTCAAGTCATGCAAGTAAAATTTAGCATGATGCATGAAACATCCTTGCTCATGCACATGGCATGTCTACACACATAGCACAATGATACAGGGTTATGATGTGTGACATATAATTCACAAACACATAGTGGGTCCTCTTGTGTGCACAGACAGAGTGACCATGGCTGCTTCAGGGAGTGATAAAATCAGGGTAGCTATATGTTGTGCTAGAGTGAGCAAAATTTCCTTGGTCTGCATGCAGAAAGATTGTAAAAATTACCTACTTGCTCACTGTGGTGGCCATTTGAAGAAGGTGGAGGCCTGATATGAGCTGGCACAGGCATTGATTGATGCATTGGCATCACGCATTCTGTGGAACAGTGTTTTCATCACTGTGATGACGTGGGGCAGTTCCATCCCAATGTGCTTCACCAGTGGGAGTCAGTGGTTCAGTAGAATTAACAAAATACGCTGTAAACATTTTTGTGTGGTTGATGCCATTGTCTAGCAGTATATACACTGTTGCACAAGTATGCTTAATAGTACAGTTTTGTTTTGCAGTTAGATAGGAGCATCACCTTAATATAATGTGGTATCGGAAGGCAGACGTACCTTTCCAGACAGTGAGGTTGTGTATCTGTTCTGTGGAAGTCCACAGTACAACTGCAGCTGTGTTTGTTTCATGTATGTTTGTGTCCACGTATGTAACAATTTTCCCATTGTATCATCCTTCTGCAGGTCCAACTGTGAAAGGAGGGTTGGCCATGCCCACCTTGATCACTGCTAGTGACTGCATTTGTCACCTAGATGACCATGCCTGATAGATCTACCTGTCAGAACGGGGAAGTCATGGTCCTTTTGTTAGAGTGGATCTGAAGTGGGCCACTTGTGCTCTGCTTGTCTGCTCTTGGGGGAGGTGAAGGCTTCATGTTAAGTTGTCTATCTCGCCTTCATTCTTGCTGGATGGGTTCGGAGCCGACCTCGGCTCCGACTCGGCCACTCTAAAGCTCGAGAGTTGGTTCCACCGGCTCGAGGCTCCCCTTATATCCCACAATGCTAGGCGAGAGTTACCTCAGATCTCGTTTGCCGCTACAGCTTCGAGGTTGGTTGTTCTACCGGTTCCTGGTGAGTTTAAGCTTTTTCTATTAAAAGTTACTCTTTTTTCCCCTTTTTTAGTTTAATTATTATCAAATTAGTGTAGTTCATTGAACTTTATCCCCGACCTAATTTTTTTCCCGTTTCTTGTTTAAAAGAACTTTTAGTTCTTCCCTTGGGCCTTGGGCCTTCCCTTCCCTAGGGAGTGTTTGTGTAGTTTAAACTACTGTTTATTGTACTTTATTGTACTTTATTTTTTAGTATTTTTACTAAAGTAGTTATTTTGACAGGGTATAACTGGTGTGTTTGAGTGTGTGTTTGTGTTCACCAGTTAGGCTATGTCTAAAGAAGCAAAGGTCTCCGGATTCAAGAAGTGTGATGCGTGCTGTCAGAAAATGTCTCTGACAGATGCTCACACTTCTTGTGTCTATTGTCTGGGGCCTTTGCACCTGCAGGATTCCTGTGCTGTTTGCCATGGCTTCAGCCCCAGGGTCCTGCAGGAAAGAAAAAACAAGCTTATTCTGAGAGGCTTGTTGAAGCCTGAGGATTCCCTGTCTGTCTCAACAGGGAAGCCCTCCAAGGCATCGAGGTCTTCGGCTCCGGCTTCTGAGCCGAGACCTCAGGTTGTTCAACCTTTGCCTTTATCGGCTCCGGCTGGAGCCGATAAGACTCAGTCCACAGTTTCTGTGGCTTCCTCGGCTCGGCGGAGCCGAGGTTATCGAGGTACCCGTGTCGGCTCCGACAAGCTCTTGGAAACCAACAACCAGAAAGAGGTCTAGGTCACCTTCTCTTGGCTCCGTTCATTCGGCTCCAGGATCTCCCCTGCTGTCTGAACGGAGCCAAAGGTCTCATTCCTCTAGGTCATCGAGGCTGTCCGATCATGACCTTCAGAGGGTGGTGAGTCGACTACTCAAGTCTGAGGCACTAGCCCAGATGCTTCAGAGCCCGACTCATCAGTCGGTGCCTGCCCCGTCCATCAACTCTTTCCTCCTTCGACTCTCTTGAGTTCGGAGCCGGGTCGTGTCGGAACCGAGACTGTGGTCACCTCGGAGCCGAGACAATTGTCTTCGGCTCCGTCGTCGGCTCCGTTTTCTTCCATGGAGGAATCTCGGCGCCGGACTTCCCTCGTCGGCTTCGAGGGGTGAGTGGCATCGGACCCTTGTCCTACCCCCCTCTCCCTCTCGGTGCTTCGGCGCTGGTGAGTTCGGCTCCGACATCGGCCTCGGAGCCATCACTGTCGGCGCCGAGGGGGGTCCTTAGCTCCTCGGAGCGGAGACCTCTGGCTCTGCCTGACAGGGGTGCTTTCGAGGTCATGCGGAGTGTGTTAGAGCCTGGCTCTACTCCACAGTCGGCTCCGTCAGCCCCTCCCTCTATGCTGCCTCAGGGTAAATCGACTCACTCCCTCATCCCGGACCGCAGAGAGCCAACTCCTCAGGAGCTCCCTTTGGGGATTTCATCCTCTTCCGAGGCCTGTCCTGATTTCGCAGAAGAGGCCCCTCGGAAGAGGAAGTGCAAGAGGAAGCACATTGACTCACCTGAGTCTATCACGTCCGACACAGATCTGGATGATTCTGAGGGTTCCACCCGTTCCCCTTCTGAAGATGTCTCATTTGCAGACATTCTGGAGATCCTTAAACAGAGGGGAAATTGGCCAGCCCTCAACCCTTCGGAGGACGAATCTGTGTATCTTGAGGCGTTTGGCTCTCGTCCTTCCACCTCCTGGGTGTCCCCCTTGACCCCCTCATGCAGGTGGTTGCTAAAAGGCATGGACGGCTCCTGATTCAGTGGACCCCACTCCCAGGAGACCCTCCAAATTCATCACAGCTCCATCAGACAAGGAATTTTTATCAAAAGGAGTCTCTGTGGATGCTATGGTGGTAGCTGCCGCCACAAAGAAGGAACTGGCTGATCCTTCAGTGCCTGTCCATCCACCTAACAAGGAATCTAGGTCCATGGATAGGTACGGAAGCGGATGTTCTCCTCAGCGACATTTACTATGAGTTAGCTAAATTACCTGTGCCATTTCACTCGTCTTCAAAGGGACTTGATCAAAGAAGCGAGTGAAATGCTGAAGGACCCTACAGCTGCGGGTTTCCAAGAGAAAATGAACACGCAGCTGGCTATCCTTAATTCTATTTCCAACTCCTCCATGCCTCCTCTCTTATGCGGCCGATGGAGCGAGCAGAGCCGCAGGAACAGGGGTAGCCTTACGTAGGCACGCCTGGATGCGGCTATGCAATTTTATGGAACCTTTCAAGGCGTCTTTCACGAACTCCCTTTGATGGATCATCTCTTTTGGTCCACAAGTGAAAGAAACCCTGACTAGGTGCGAGACTGATGGCAAGACCCTTTCTGCCGTCGGAGTCCGTTTTCTACTCCTTCTAGGCCTTACCCCAAAGGTCAGAAGGGGGGAAAGATGTGGTTCCGTAAACAATCCCAAGGGACTTCGCCTGACGCACAGAGTCGGTTCCCCGCCAGAGGCAGAGGGGAACAACAATGGTAGACGCCGCCCTAGAGGCAGAGGGGTCCGCAGAACCAGGGCAATCGAGAAACGTTCTCCGATAAGCCCTTTCAGCATCCCTGAGGTGTTGCCCGACTGCCCATCTTCGGAGGCAGTCGGGGGAAGATTGTCACTGTACCCAGAAGCCTGGCTATCCTTGACACAAGACAAATGGGTACAGTCCATCATTTCCGAAGGTTATTCTATTCCCTTTCTTCGTTTTCCGAATCAGTCAAAAAAATCCCTTCCAGATGTCCCACCCGCTCAAAGGGATATAGCAGCTTTGGAAATTTCAAAACTGCTTGCAAAAGAGCTATTCAGCCAGTGCCAGCAGACCAACTAGGATCCGGAATCTACTCAAGGTTCTTTTTAGTTCCAAAGAAAACAGGGGACTGGAGACCAATTTTGGATCTCAGTATCTTGAACAGATCGGTCAAGAAAACAAGATTTCGGATGGTCACGCTGCAATCCATTCTTCCCCTATTGGGAAAAGGAAACTGGATGTGCTCTATAGACCTTCAGGACGCGTACTATCACATAAAAATGAACAGACGCTCCAGAAGATTCCTCCGCTTCAGGCTGGGAACCAGTCATTTTCAATTCAGGGCCCTGCCCTTTGGTCTCACCACTACCCCCCGGGTGTTTACCAAATGCATGGCAGTGGTAGCTTCTCACCTGAGACGACAAGGATTCCAGGTGTTTCCATATTTGGACGACTGGCTCCTCACAGCTCCCACCAAGCATCTCCTTCTGATGGCCAGAGATTACACTTTTCGCGTCTGTCAAAAACTGGGTATCTCAATAAATTGCGAAAAGTCTGTTTTGTCGCCTTGTCGTACTATTACCTACATAGGCGAAAAATTAGATACTGTAAACATGTCTGCAACACTAACGAACCAAAGGATATCAGACATTCAAAAATTGGTATCACTACTTCTCAACAACAACAGAGCCAAAGCCAGGTTAGTTCTAAAGGTGTTGGGAATCATGGCAGCGGCCATACCCCTCCTTCCATTGGCCAGATACCACATGCGGATCCTTCAGTGGATGCTCTTTTCTCAATGGTCATACCAGGAACTTCCAATGTCTCACACCATTATGATCACGCAAGCATGCAAAAAGCATCTCATGTGGTGGATGTCTTCCCCCCAGCTCCATTTGTTCCACCTCCTCCGGTTGCTACTCTGACAACGGATGCCTCCCTGATCGGGTGGGGGGGGCATTATCAGGGCAGGACAGTCCAGGGCACATGGCAACCAAACGAATGCCACTTGCACATAAATGTTCTGGAGATGAGAGCAGTGCTTTTAGCGTTGCAAGCCCTTCAACACTCTCTTCCCTTGGGAACGATTGCAATCCAGACAGACAATATGTCTGTAGTGTGGTACATCAACAAACAAGGCGGAACCAGATCATACCCTCTGTGTCGAGAAGCACTCAGACTGTGGCAATGGGCGATTTCTTCTCAGCGTTTTCTGATAGCAACGCACATCCCCGGGAAGTCCAATCACATTGCGGACAAGTTGAGCAGAGCTATTCTCATGCCTCACGAGTGGTCTCTGAAAGACTCTGTAGTGAGAGAGATTTTTCTCAAGTGGGGTCAGCCTTGCTGCGATCTTTTTGCTACTCCCCAAAACAGCAAGTGCAGAGAATACTTCACTCTATTCCCTTTACCAGGCCAACCCAGCAGGGACGCTAGTCCAAGTTTGGCCCCGGGGACTTCTGTATGCATTTCCTCCTTTCCCACTGATCTCTCAAGTAATACAGAAAGCTATCGCTCAGAAGGCCTCTTTGATCCTCATTGCTCCTTACTGGCCTCGACAAGTGTGGTTCCCCTTTCTGCATCGATTTCTTTTGGAGCGACCGTGGAATCTGGACCTAGTTCCAGATCTTTTGATCCATCAGTCGGGTCAGTTTCATCGCTCCCTCCTCTCTGAACCTCACTGCTTGGTTCCTCCACTTCCAACCGTAGCCAGGCTTCCTCAATTATCTCACTCTGTTAGAGATATTTTGATAGCTTCCCATAAATCTTCCACTCGAAAGATTTATTTGAGCAAGTGGAAACGATTTTCATATTGGGCACAAGGAAAGGACATAGATCCTTTCACCGCTTCCATCCAACTAGTCCTCGATTTTCTTGCTGAACTCTTCCATGCAGGTTCATCTCCATCTACTCTTAAGGTTCAATTGGCAGCTATTTCTAATTTCCATGTGGGTATTTCTGAATCGCCCTAATGTCCCACAAACTCTGCAAAGCCTTTTTGAAAGGAGTTTTTCTTCTCAGACCTCCTGTAAGAAATCCTCCTTCTCCTTGGGACCTAAATTTAGTTCTTGCTTCTTTGATTCTTTCCCCTTTCGAACCTGCAGCTTCATGTTCCTTAAAGTTATTATCATGGAAAACTCTCTTTCTGGTGGCTATCACATCAGCTAGAAGAATTTCAGAACTTCAAGCACTCAGTTGTCGTTCTCCTTACCTTGTGTTCCATAAGGACAGAGTTTCCTTACGAACTAACCCGTCCTTTTTGCCTAAGGTGGTTTCAACATCAAATCTAAACCAATGCATTGACCTCCCTGTCTTTTTCCCGGAATATTCAAATAGGTCTGAACAAAAATTACACTGTCTGGATGTTCATCGTCAATTAAGGTACTACTTGGACAGGACGAAACAATTCAGAAAATCTGATCAGCTGTTTGTCTCCTATGCGGAAAGCAGAAAGGGACTTTCAGTTTCAAAGGTATCTTTATCCAGATGGCTAACATCTCTGATTACCCTTGTTTATGAGATTAGACACAAAAAACTGCCTAATAAGCCTAAAGCCCATTCCACCAGAGCTTTGGCTACTTCTCTAGCCTTCCAAGACAGACTGCCTATTGACACCATTTGTGCAGCGGCTACTTGGGCTACTCCTCACACTTTTATTTCCCATTATAAGTTGGATTTAGCTTCTAGGCATAGAGCTAATTTTGGTTCCACTGTTCTCAGGAGTCTGTTCCGTTAGGCCACCCGGGACAAGGTGCTAGGGACGCGGTCCCATCCAGCAAGAATGAAGGCGAGATAGACAACTTAACATATAGAAGTTATGTTCTTACCATAACGTTCCATGTTAGTTGTCTTCTTCTCGCTTCTTCTTCGCCCACCCTCCTTCCCACTGGCCTGGACAGACCTAGAGGAGTTGTGATCGTGACCTCTCTTTCTACCACCTCTTTCTTAGCTATATGCTATTATGCATATTTCTTGTTTCAGGATGTAGGTCACCCTTCTTCTTCCTGTTGTTAGAGGTGGATTCTGTTTTTCACAGTTATACTGTTTCTATTATAAGCTGGGGTTAGCTTACAAACGAGATCTGAGGTAACTCTCGCCTAGCATTGTGGGATATAAGGGGAGCCTCGAGCCGGTGGAACCAACTCTCGAGCTTTAGAGTGGCCGAGTCGGAGCCGAGGTCGGCTCCGAACCCATCCAGCAAGAAGAAGGCGAGAAGAAGACAACTAACATGGAACGTTATGGTAAGAACATAACTTCTATTTTTCTGAAAATGGAATGGAAGAGTCTCCAGTTTTATTCCAGTGTGTGGTGCAGAGGCTGGTCTTGGCAGCTAGATGCCTGCACTGGTACTAAGCAGCATGTTCTGTCATGACTGGCAGAGTTGGATAATTGTCAGACCATGCTCATCAAGCCTTCAGAGGAGCAACTGGCCCATAAAATTGCTCCTCCAGGTGAGTAACACTCAGTTTTGTTGCTGTCTGGGCCATCCTTGCAAAACACCACACTGTGAGCCCACCTTGTCTTCTTCCCTGTATGTACCTCCCTTATGCATCATTCCTCATTTCTTATTTATTGTCCAGTCCTCCCTATCAGCACCTTTTTTGTGTATCTGACCACTTTCCTCATCACCTTTTATGTGTATACTGCCCTTGTCCATCCTTATCCTGGTTCCATGTTTGTCTGTGTATCCATGCTACTTGCCCTTCTCCCTCTCTGCTACCCACAGCTGTCTGTCAGTACCTTATTTACCTACCCTTCCTTCTTTTTTGAAAAAGGGCCTGTATCTCACAAACATACCTTTCCCATCAGTCATTCATGTCTTATGATTACCCTTCTTTGTTATCTCTGCCTACTGTTTTTCTAATTCCTAATTTCCTATCCTATCATACCCCATTTTCTACCCATTTTTCTATGATAAACAGTATTACCACTTTGCTTTTTACACCCACATTAATAAATCTTCATAAATGACGTGATAAAAAATGTCTGTTGGTGACTGTTGAGCTGTGCTGTCCTACTTGTAGTAGTCTTTTGCTGCCTGCAGCTTTGTCATGCTTTACTTCAGGCAAACTAACTTTAGTTTTATTTATTTTGCATCACTCTTGCATTTTTGTAGTACATTTCTTGTTGTATGTTACCATAGTACTGGTTGTCATGTTATGGCTGTGGCTTTGTTTCCTTATGCAGTCCCACGTATCACATGCAGGCACTGTCCCCTGTCTACCACATCTCTAATTATCTGTCCGATATTTTGTCTAGCATGGCTGTGAAATTAGTGCTGCACAGGTATGCAGTGCTTGCTGTGAATCCTGATATTTGTTTTGATATATTACTTCAATAACTTGGGTAAGAATTCATATTGGTTTAACCAGTGTATTAAAAAAAATTGATTCAAATGTAGTACAGCTTAAAGGACTGGAGGGATGGGTGAATCTAGTGAACAGTTATACCATTTGCAATCACCTTTAAGTTTAATAAACTTGAATTTTTTCAAGGTGTTTACCAAAAAAAGCTATAAAATGTATTCATATGCCCAAAAATACGGAACAACAATTGAATTGTCACCACAGATTCCACTGTATGGTGTAGATAGTTTATACATAACTGGTAACTAACTAGGTTGCATTTAGGTTTTGTGGAAAATCATTAATTGCTGGTCTACAAATTTAGATAGAATTAATTACCGTGTGCATTCATCCGGACCAAGGATGTAGGTAAGCATACTCACAGTACTGAAATGTGTCCAGTTTTTCTGAGCAGCTTGTGCGAATGTCAACACTATAAAAAGCACAAACTGATTAGAAATTAGTAAATGAATATTCACAGTATAGCCGTCCATAAACAATTCTTGTGCCAAAGGAATACATCTCTATAACTAGCTTTGTATGGCAGTTAATTGTAACAGTTGAAAAGAAAGTACATCTTTCCATGTATCTTGGGGTAGCATTTTGAGGGGTGAGTACATTTCTACACTGACAAGTGGGTACTGGAAGCAGCAACATTAGGTCTGAGTACAAAATGTAAATCTCTGGCTACACCCATGATTCGGACTGATTCTAAATGAGCAAAGATGTTAATCTCTTTTAACAGTATTAACCAGTATTTCCAAATAGGCATATTTGAGTAATGTGAAGAGCTTACTCTCTAGTTGTATGTTGCTTTTATCTGGGTAGCTAAACCATAAATCAAGAGAAAGGGTAATTTAGCAGGAGCAATCCTCATATAAGATTTAAAAGTTGTTGCTCGTCTAGTCAGGATGTAATAGATGACTCTTTGTGGGTTCTGTTCAAGCAGCTTTATTATGTACAAACACATCATGATTGAAGCTTATTAACTTTAACTTGGGTAACTTATACACATACTAGCTATGATCATTCATACATTCTCATTCTCTGGCAGCACTTTCAAAATGGCACAGAACATACACATGCCTGATATTTATATATACAGATTTGGTCTTTGATATGCTTTTTAAAACACAGCGCGCGCACTCTCACACACACACACACACACACACACACACACACACACACACACACACACACTGTTCTACATCCTCCCTCTTTGAGAAATAAATCATGCAATGCTGAGAATATCAGCTGACATGCAAACAATACAAATAGTTTTTGTCATGCAGTTATACAGAACTAGGTACATATATATATATATATATATATATATATATATATATATATATATATATATATATATATATATATATATATATATATATATATACACACACACAATTATGTCCAGGTCGCTGTGTATTTCACACTAGGTCTGGAAGTACGACCAAATCGTGTGACATAAAACCGAGAATTAGACTTAGCAACTGGAACTGTCTCTGCTGAATGTTCAACCTTAGGAATATCGGGAACATCCTCAGGAATGGAAGTAGATGTTAGGGCACGTTCTGGAATAGGAACATTGTCTGGGTTGCTCTGAGATCTAGAGTATGTATCACAGGAACAATGCTGCGATAATGATTCTGGTACAGGAAGAAGACGTCTGCGATTTCTCCTGTACTCTGCACCCTCAGGTTCTACCATTTGTATCCTCGCTGTCTCTCCTTTCAGTGGATGAATAAATCTGCTTGGTTTATAACTGGACTTCTGGAAAGAACACTTCCTGAATAATTGGGCTCTGATGGTTCTGTTTTTCTTAGCTTTAGGCCTCAATAAACTGGAACTAATAGGCAGTGTTGTTCTAGTTTGCCTGAATAGAAGTCTCTGAGCAGGCGAGCCAAGTATGTCATCATTGGGTATGTTTCTGAGATTAAGTAAATTCAAGAAGACATTGGTATTATCACGCTTTGACCTTTCACGTAATTGCTTTGCACTTGACACTGCACGTTCAGCTAGTCCATTTGACTGTGGATATTCTGGAGTACTAGTAACATGTACAAAGTCCCATTCTCCTGCAAATTTCTGAAACAAATGACTAGTAAGTTGAGTACCATTGTCAGAAATAACTTTGTGTGGACTACTATGGACTGAGAAATGACATTTCAACTTGGTGTTAACAGTAATGGATGTTAGATTAAGTAGTAAATCAATCTCAAACCAGTTCGAATAAGAGTCTACCAATACTAAGCAATGCTGATTGTTCCACTTCAATATGTCAATGGCTACTTTTGACCATGGTAGTTCAGGAACTTGACTTAGGTGAAGTGGTTCTCTCTGCGAATGCAGTTTAGTACTATTGCATACTGAACAAGAAGAAATTACTTTATCCGTGTCTTTCACTAGTGAAGGCCAAAATACTAGATGTTATGTAGTCCTATCTCGCCTACATTCTTACCCATGGGTTCGTAGCCAAATATCGGCTCCGTCTCGGCCTATTTACTAGCTCAAAAGTCTCTGATTGGCTGGGCTAAGAGGGTATCCCATAGTACACTGCCATTTGTTAAAGTCAGTATTTTCTGTTTGTATTGAGGCATCATTCTGGCTGGTGGTAGAATGCTGCTTAAGGCTAGGGACATACCTGTCTAGGACACATATTCAGCGAGTTCAATTATGTCTCTCTTCATATAGTCCAGGGAGGTACGTCTCAAATCATTCACAGCAACATGGACTATGACAGAGCCATAGCTGTACCTGTTGTTGAGAGACTTGAGTGCGTGTGTGATATAGCGTATTCTGGCCCCTGACAGACAACTAACCATGACTTTCTCCTTATCCAGCCTGGTGAGAGGCACATCTGTGTGTCTCACAATGGAGTCTCCAATGACTAATATGTTGGGTTTATGGTTAAGCCTTAGTGGTTGTGAGACACAGGTGTGGTGAACTATGCATGGTATGTGGTATGGAGGGCTATGGAAATTGCGTGTATTTTTGCCTCTGAGGTCTCCTTTGTTTGGGTATGTTTTAGTTGAGGACCTCCACATATGTGGGTGTATGTTGTGTAGGTATGGGTGGTGTTTGAGGTGTAGTGATTGTGTTGACAACCTTCTCAGTGCCAAATATACTGGCTTGTGAGGGAGAGAGCATGGACACTATATTCCTAATGTAATTGCATCTCTCGCAAATTGTATTCCTAGGTGGTAGTAGTCGGTGGTTGTCTGTGTACATAAGGCAGTTGCTACACTGTCTCAGGATGGCCATATCAACCAGACTGGCAGGAGAAACTGTAGGAAATTGTCCATCCATATTTTTCAGAATCTGAGAGAGAAGGCCAGGGAGAGCTAAGGGGTTAGTCTAAAGCCCGAGTGCTTAAACCAAAACTAAGCAGCTTAGAATAACACAATTTAAGCAGGCTATAAACAAGCAGTAACAAATGCAACAGAAAAGATGCAATTGAACACTTTGGAGAACAAGCCGCAGCAATTAGCAGAAAAAGCAAGATAGTCATGGAGCCAGAGGAGGAAAGAAATACAGTAAAAGAAGCTGAATAAAGTGGGGGGGGGGTTGTTAGTAAAGTGAAAAGGGAGAGTGGAGGAACAGAAGAAAAATCAAGGTTAAGGAACTAAGGGGTTTGACCAAGCCGCAGCAAGTAGCAGAAAAAGCAAGATGAAATCATGAAGCCAGAGGAGGAAACAAATACAGTAAAATAAGCTGAATAAAGTGGGGTTTTTTTGTTAGTAAAGTAGAAAGGGAGAGAGGAGGAACAGAAGAAAAATCAAGGTTAAAGAACTAAGGGGTTTGACTTTCCCAAATGATATTTGTATTAGGTCGAATGAGCTAATGAGATGGCACAGAGAGGATTGTCCCTTATCAAATTTACAGTAGGGGCGGGCAACAGCAAAAGACACAAACTATAAGAACACAACAGCAATTGGGTGGGAGGGAAAACAAAAATTCAAACACAGATCAGCAAATATATAAATGGAGACAAAGAAAAGTAAATAATTCATTCAAACAAATAAATAAAAACAGTGCAGTAAACTAGTGCAGAACAGTTACACAAATAACAAAATGCAGTACTGATAAGGAAATAAATACAACCAGTGCATGTTGATAAGAAACACTGAACAGTTAGATAAAATGCAAAAAATATACTTATGTAGCTCTGTAATTCAGATTGTTTAATAAGCACTTTCCGTCAATCATGGAATGGATGGGAGGAGAAATGGGGTAGGGGTTATCCTGAAGGAACAGTATGCCAAGAGTGTTTTGGAGGATGTGAAAGAAAAATTTTGGAGTTAGTTGGGTGAAGTGGTGGTGACTGTACCCAAGGGTGAGAGAGTGGTGATTGGAGCAGATTTCAATGGACATGTTGGTGAAGGGAACAGAGGGGATGAGGAAGAGATGGGTAGGTATGGTATTAAGGAGAGGAATGCAGAAGGTCAGATGGTAGTGGATTTTGCAAAAAGGATAGACATGGCTGTGGTGAATACGTATTTTAAGAAGAGGGAGGAGTATAGAGTGATGTACAAGAGTGGAGGAAGATGCACACAGGTGGATGATATCCTATGCAAGAGGGCCAGTCTGAAGGAGATTGGAGACTGTAAAGTGTTGACAGGGGAAAGTGTAGTTAGGCAGCATAGAATGGTGGTGTGTAGGATGACGTTAGTGATCAAGATGAGGAGGAAGAGTGTGAGGGCGGTGCCAAGAATCAAATAGTAAACGTTGAAAAAGGGTGATTGTGAGGTGGAGTTCAGGGAAGAGTTAAGACAGTCAGTGGGAGGCAGTGAAGAGTTACCGAATAGCTGGGTAAGTACAGCAGAGCTAGTAGAGAAGACAGCTAGAAAGGTGCTTGGTGTTACATGTGGATGGAGGAAAGAGGACAAGGAGATCTGGTGGTGGAATGAGGAAGTGCAGGAGAGTATACAGAAAAAGAGGTTGGTGAAGAAGTGGGATTGTCAGAGAGATGAAGAAAGTAGACAGGAGTATAAGGAGATGAGGCGCATGGCAAAGAGAGAGGTGGTAAAGGCTAAGGATAAGGTGTGTGGAGAGCTGTATGAAAGGTTGGACACTCAGGATGGAGAAAAGGACCTGTACCAATTGGCTAGACAGAGGGACCGAGCTAGGAAAGATGTGCAGCAGGTAAGGGCGATAAAGGATAATGATGGAAACGTACTCACAAGCGAGGAGAGTGTGTTGAGCAGGTAGAAGGAGTACTTTGAGGAGCTGATGAATGAAGAGAATGAGAGAGAGAGATGGTTGGATGATGTGGGGATAGTGAATCAGGAACTGCAACGGATTAGCAAGGAGGAAGTAAGGATAGCTAGGAAGAGGATGAAGAATGGAAAGGCTATTGGTCCAGGTGACATATCTGTAGAAGCATAGAGGTGTTTAGGAGAAATGGGAGTGGAGTTTTTAACCAGATTGTTTAATGAAGTCTTGGACAGTGAGAGGATGCCTGAGGAGGAGAGAAAAGTTTTTTTGGTACCAATTTTTTAGAATAAGGGTAATGTGCAGAGCTGTAGTAACTAAAGAGGGATAAAACTGATCAGTCACAGCCTGAAGTTACAGGAGAGAGTAGTGGAAGCTAGGTTAATAAGGGAGGTGATGATTAGCGATCTGCAGTATGGTTTCATGCCAGGAAAGAACACTACAGATGCGATGTTTGCTCTGAGAGTGTTGATGGAGAAGTACAGAGAAGGCCAGAAGGACTTGTGTTGTGTCTTTGTGGACTTAGAGAAAGCAGGCCAAAAGGACTTGCGTTGTGTCTTTGTGGTCTTAGAGAAAGCATATGACAGGGTGCCTAGAGAGGAGTTGTGGTACTGTATGAGGAAGTCAGGAGTGGCAGAGAAGTATGTGTGGTACAGGGTATATATGAGGATAGTGTGAAAGCAGTGAGGTCTGCGGTGGGAGTGACGGATGTGTTTAAGGTGGAGGTGGGATTACATCAAGGATCAGCTCTGAACCCTTTCTTATTTGCAATGGTTATGGACAGGTTGACAGACGAGATCAGACAGGAGTCCCCGTGGACGATGATGTTTGCAGATGACATTGTGCTCTGTAGTGAGAGTAGGGAACAGGTTGAGGAGACCCTGGAGAGGTGGATATATGCTCTAGAGAGGAGAGGAATGAAGGTCAGCAGGACTAAGACAGAATATATGTGTGTGAATGAAAGGGAGGATAGAAGAATGGAGAAGATGCAGGGAGTAGACTTGGTGAAGGTGGATGAGTTTAAATACTTGGGATTAACAGTTCAGAGTAGTAGCGAGTGTGGAAGAGGGGTGAAGAAGAGAGTACAGGCAGGGTGGAGTGGGTGGAGAAGAGTGTCAGGAGTGATTTGTGACAGACTAGTACCAGTAAGAGTGAAAGGGAAGGTCTACAAGAGGTAGAAGTCAGATGGAAGTGGCAGAGTTAAAGATGTTAATATTTGCATTAGGTGTGACGAGGATGGACAGGATCAGGACTAAGTATATTAGAGGGTCAGCTCAGATTGGACAGTTTGGAGACAAAGCCAGAGAGGTGAGATTGCGTTGGTTTGGACATGTACTGAGGAGGGATGCTGGGTATATTGGGAAAAGGATGCTAAGGGTGGAGCTGCCAGGTAAGAGGAAAAGAGGAAGGCCTAAGATAATGTTTATGGATGTGGTGAGACAGGATATGCAGGTGGTTGGTGTGACAGAGCAAGATGCAGAGGACAGGAAGAAATGGAAACAGACAATCCACTGTGGCAACCCCTAATGGGAACAGCTGAAAGAAAAAGAAGATGATGTGTAACTTTGCCCAATAGCACAACAAGCCTCTGAATAACTGAACTTTACAAAATAAGTCCCTTGGGCACTGTAATACTCTCAGAATTGCTGTACTACAAGAAATCACCTCTTATCAGTGTAAGAAGCATTTCAGATAGCTGCAATGTGTGAATGAACTGGGCAGAAGAAGCTCTCAGTGTAAGAAACATTTTGAAGAAACTGCACTTTGTGAATAAACAGTACACAGCACACTGAAACTTCCCCAAAATGGTGGTACCTTGCTAGATAATTCTTTACAGTGGAAGAAACACTCTGTAATGGTGACACTTTGTGAATAGACACACCCAGCACAAGAAACGTTTTCAAAATGGCTGTACTTCACAAAATAATTGCACTTTGCACAGAAATAAACTCTTTGGAATACATGCACAGTAATAAGCACACACTATAAACACTTTTACACACTCTGAGATACTTCGAATAACTTTAGTTATGCCCTTGATACAATACGAAGTCATAGTTGTGCCACAACATGCACTCACCTCGCTTTATTTATGCGTAATATGCCCTTTTTGCCCTTATCATATTCGTTTTGCTTGTTTAATCTCTTCATGCTCATTGTATTTTTCTTGTGCTCGTTTTACTCTAAACATGCTCATTTTGCTTTTTTGATCATTTTATCAAATATCTGAATCTTAAACATTTCGAATAAACCCTTTGTGCCCCTCGCTTGTCTAATAATGTGGTTTGTGCCCTTGTATCTTTTTTATAAAATAAACTGTTAGTTTTCATTACCTTTGGTTCTTTTCTGGCACTTTTTCATCCTCGTTTCTCTTAGATTACCTTCGCTATTATCTCTACACCTCGTGGCTCTGAATATCAGTCTCTGGAACCCCAGTCTAACACCATGTCGGTCATCTAGTCAGGATGTAATAGACGAGTCTTTGTGGGTTCTGTTCAAGCAGCTTTATTATGTGCAAACACATCACGATTGAAGCTGATTAACTTTAACTTAGGCAACTTATACACAGACTAGTTACATTCATTCATACATGTTCATTCTCTGGCAGCACTTTCAAAATGGCACTGAGTATAGCACGTGCCTATTTATATGTGCACATTCAGTCCTTGATGTGCTTCTTAAAGACACACAGCACACACACACTGTTCTGCAAAAGTGTAGAGACACTTTTCGTTTTTAATGTGATGCAGAAGGAGATCTAACATAAGGAATTATGAACATTTCAAAGGTTTATTATTGATTAAAATGCTGTCATTCTGTAGAATTGGTTGCAGTAACACAAATTATTTTAACAAGTTAAGCATCCTCAGGCAAGTATGAACATCTAGAACTTGGAATGTAATACATGAGGGGAGTTTGTGGAAAATATAGTATGTTTTCTCAAATAAATGGATTGATTTCACAGAGATGCTGATAAAATGAAAAAGAATACAACCAGCATGGCTGGAGTCTTTTCTGTTTAATTATTTACAGTGTATTGTTTTCAGTCCCAGAGTTTGCTTGGCTTTTGTTTAGCCTATTGATGCGGTTGTGTTAGTCCGAAGTAGGTATTTTCCAAATTTGACTGAAGATGACCAAAATTAATAAGTGATATAAAACATGCTTTTGTTCCAAAGGCACTTCAAGATTATTTTATTAGCTGATTAAAAAAACTCAGTTGAGATACATGAAGTGAAATTGCCAAAGAAATGGGAGAGCCTGGGAATATAACTAATACAACTATCTTGTTATTTGTCTGTCTGTCTATCTATCTCTCCTTTGCTGACTGGATTAGTTCTACTAGGCTGGAGAACTCTTTTCAGAGTAGATCAAAGGTGGTAGTTACACTGACTAATGGAAATTTGGTCAGAATACTGGGGAACTTCTGCTGATCTTTTTCTGTAAGTGTTGTGGGATTTTTTACATCCATCGAAGTTACCACCAACTCAGGCAGGTGGGACCTTGGTTTAACTTCTTTTTCAAAGAATTGTACACTTAGGGGTGAAGCACTCTTTAATGCTGCACTACAGCATCAGCAATTGAAAATTAATTTAGTCACTTGAATTGAGAATAAGACCCATTCCCTTCTGATCTTTCAGCACTAAAGGCAAACGTGCTACCTCTTGAGACACTGTAGTAAATCTAGCCAGAACACTAAAATTGAAGTTACTCCAGTTTCGAGGAGAGTATTCATTCTGGATGTTTGGACAAAATTTGAGGGAATAAAGGAGGGTGCTAATATCACGTTTGTACTTTACCCCTATTTACTTAAGCTTGCTCGGAGTTTTATTATTTTTTGTCCCCAAATCGGGCTGCATCAAGCTATTTGAACTGTTAGAAATAATGCTGAATTATGAACATTTAGGGTATAATTCAATGCACAGCTGTAGGCATCTGTGATATAAAGTAATTGAGGAATAGCTTTGGAGGGATTTTGAAAGTACAATAGAATATTATTCAGAAAAGTGCATTGTCTTGGGTTTTGATATGTATTTGAATTTTATAAATAGAAAGTTTCAGCTGGATATTTATTTATTTATTTATTTATTTTATTTTACATTTGTTGACCGGGCTAGTCCAGCTGGATAATTTCCATTTTCAGTGGAGGCCCGGGGAGAAAAGCTCCATCGATTAAAATAAGGTTATAGAGATTAAACAAATACAATAAATGTGAGAAACTAAAACAATGGGTAACAATGAATACATATTAGTTTAGATAAAGTAATACAAAACATAATTTACTATCTACATACTATTGTGTGAGAATAGTGTAATTACTCATTTTAAAATGTCTAACAGACAAAAAATTTTTTTTTTTTTTTTTTTTTTTTTTTTTTTTTTCACTGTTGGCCTGGGAGGGGAAAACTCCAGGGGGACTTTGATATACAATAATTAATGAATCCATTAGTATCATCTGCTAAACAATCTAGGTTATTTCACTTGTGTATAAACAGACATCATCAGCATATATCTTATGCAGGGTAATACAGGTATAGTATTAGACCAATGGACTAGAAAACATTTAAAAACAAATATTCATCTGTGTGGCATTTGTATGGAGATTAGCATGGATCAGTGTGTTTTATACAATATTTACCAAAAATAAGTGGGTGTAGGAGAGTGAAAAGAATGAATGAGAAGAATTTGGGATGAGTGGTAGCTTTGGAAGATAAAAGAATATAAAAGAAAAATTATAAGGAGGTAAAATAAATAGGGGTATTGTTAAGAAGCATTAATAATTCATCATGAAGGGGAAAAAGATGAAGTTGAGGGGAAGGGGACTGATTGAGGAGTGTAGTTGTAAAGAGTTTAAAGTACCTAGTACTAAGCAAACAAGCCTCTTCCAGGTGATTTTTTCCCAGGTTCTTTTAGTACGTATGAGTGCCAGACAATCAAGCCTGTCCCATTTGTTCTGTACTGGGTATCCTCAGTATGGAAGTGAGAGCAAGTTGAAGGTTCCACCATTCAGGCAGTCCAGAGGACAATTTGTGCCTTAGCCTCTGTTGTTATTTCAGTGTGCTTGATGCAAGATGGGGGCCTTTATCCCCCATATCCAGATTAGTCTGTTTTATCCCTCCCCAGACATGTACTTTCTTGTCTCCAGAATAGGGGATGTATGACACCATCCTCTACTGTTAGCAGCTGCCTCATACTAGACACAAGCCTGGAAGTGTTTCTTATGGCCATAACTCACCCCCCCCCCCGGTGTCTGACAACCCTACACCCCCCAGTTCTAAGGCCCTTTGTAATATGCAAACCTCTGATTGCACAAAGCAGCTGGCCAACTGAAAGGCCACCATTTCTTCCTTCCTGGATAGACAAGCTTGCTTAAGCAGCTTACTCTCATCCTGTCCCACACAACTTTTCCAGAGCCTGAGCTGCTACTTGAACTTGGGTCTTTTGAGTTGCAGTCAAGACGTCATCTGTGTGTTGCCACAGAGCTGTAATTTTCTTTTTTACTCTGTCTTCATCTGTATTTTGATAACTGGGTATAACATTTGTATAAGGTTAATGTAGATATTCAGTTAATCTCTATTTTGCCCACTGTGTGACTTTGAGTAAATAGGGTCATAGGTTATTCCTAGACAATTGATAGGGGTACTCCAAACCTAGACAGAGTAATACCCAGATTGGAATAAGTTTGCAATTGCCTGTCCATCTACTTATTCATGTAATGTTTGAAGAGGTTTGGAGAGCTAGTTTGTTTAATATGGGGGATTCTTTGGGATATGTATCAAAACATTTTTAACATCATAAGAACAAGATATCTGATTAAGATGAGAGACAAAAAATATAAGAAATGGAAGAGAGGTTGAACTACAACTTTGAAAACTGAAATAAACAAGATGGACAAACAGATTGAGCATAGTGTGAGACAAGATCAAGAAAATTTTGAAGAAAATTTATATGAAGATATTGAGCATAATAGGAGACCTTTTTATAGATACATAAAATGTGGAAGGAGTAAAGACATACAAATTGATAAACTGTATGCAGATTCTAAAATTTATTCTCGGACACAACAGATTATAGATATATTTACAATATCTTATGCAAAACAGTTTGGCTCCACAAAAGGGGTAATACGTTGTCCTACTGACATCCATGTAACCCCAGATACTGGAATGAATCAAATTAGATTATATTAAAAAAGAACTGCACAAATTGGATCCAAACAAAGCACAGGGAGGAGACGGAATTAGTAACAATGACCTGAGAACACTTCAGCAAGAACTTACGGTACAATTATATCTGTTATTCATTAGGTCATATAAATATCAGGAGATTCCTCAAGATTGGAGACATGCTTATTAAAGCTGTCTTCAAGGGAAAGGGGAGTAGGACTATAGACCCTTAAGTCTGCTTTCCTGTTGTGGAAAATAATGTAAAAGGTAACATTGGATAAGTTATTGCCAGAACTGGATAGGTTGGGACTTGAAACCATATATCAACATGCATATGTTGAAAACAGATCTATTACCACTTGTAACGTAACCCACCCTGAGTTGTAAAAGCCTCTCAGTTTCTATATTGTAAATTGTTTTCAGTGATACAAGATTGTAATATTTGTATATGTTTGTACACTTGTCTACTGTATTTCCAAGTCCATAGAAATTGTATAATTGAAACTAAATACCTTATTGTAACCTTGCTAATTGTTTTTGGAGCTTTTCTCCCCAGGACTCCATTGAAAATGGGTTATTTTGGCCCAATGGACTATCCTGGTAAACCAACTGCAAATAAAATAAAATAACAGCTATGAATAAAAAATAGTGCTGTGATGTAATTTATATAGATTTAACTTCAGCATTTGACAGGATCATACACAAAACACTGATCAATAAATTAGTACATCTAGGTATTGGGGTACTCTTGATAAGATGGATAACTGCATGGCTTACAAACAGGACATGGCAAGTATCATACATCAGCTAGACAGGTGAAATCCTTGGTTACAGTCAGGGTGTCCCACAGGGTTCTGTCCTAGGCCCTTACTTGTTTAGATTGTATCTTTCAGACCTAACTTTTTTATCTGAGATGTTCTACTGTCTGTATGTAGATGACCTGAAATTGGGTAAACTGATTACATGTGTTACAGATAAGGCACATCTGCAAAATAACTTGACTATATTGACCATCTGGGCACAGGAGAATAATATGCTGATAAATACATCAAAAACTAAGCATATGAGATTTGGGAGATATAAATTGAAAAGTGAACATTTAATACAGCACACAGTGATTGAAACTGTAGGCTCATTTAAGGACCTGGGTACATGGATAGATTTATTTATTTATTTTTTTATTTGCATTTGTTTACCGGGAAAGTTCGACTGGACACAGGTCCATTTTCAGCGGAGGCCTGGGGAGAAAAGCTCCACAGTACAATAGAATGCAGTACATGAGAGAACAAAATATAGAACATACAATTGATTTTAATACATAATAGGTTAGAAGTTAACAGTTTTAGTTAGTACAGTAGACAGTCATTGAGATACATAGTAAAAACATTGAGGTTAAGCTATGAGTTTTTCTAATCATATCAACCAATTGGTTAATAATAGCTATAGAACTATAAAAAAGATTTATAAAGTCTAGGAAATCAAAAATGTTGAAGTCATTGTTTGTTAGTTACATTAGACCCAAACTTGAGTATGGAATAACAGTATGGAAATCCTATAAGAAAACAAGCATGAGTAAACTGGAAAGAGTACAGTGGAAATATATCAAGGGCATCTGCACTTGTACAGTGTCTCATAGATATCTAAGAGGAGATCTTATTCAAGTATATAGGGCATTTAGAGACAACTACCTCTGGAAATGTTTGGGGTTACCAAAAAGTACTAGAGAATTATTAGACATCCTATGTAGAAGATTCTATAGAAATGAGAAGTGTACTAATTGGTTCTCTGACAGAGTAGCTGATGCATGGAACAGACTACCCAATTACATTAAAGCAAGTACTAGTTTAGATATTTTTAAGAACAGCCTGGACACTTGTTATGAGAACAAGTGTTATGGTATATTGGGAAGCTACAATGGCTTTCAGTGCCTGTGCTTGAAATATTTGTATGTATGTATGTATCTATCTCTCCAGCAGGTGTTATTTATCTTTCAGTGTAAGTTTATGTCTGTTGTACGGATGTTTGTGGTGTCATGCGTTTTGTGTGGAAGATCACTTAAGACAAGGTCATTTGAGGCCTTGTATGGCAGGCAAAGGTCACCTTCACTGGAAATCTCTAAGAGAGCAAAAACAGAGATAGAGCTTTAAGGCATGCTACACAGGAAATAGAACTTGGGCCTTAATTTTTTGTTAGTAAGAACCCATTGAGGTCTTTCATGCTAGGTCTTGTGTTTGGCTAGGTAAATGCAGAAAGGAGCATTGCATTTATAGGCCTAATATTGGAGTAGTACAGATAATAGCATCCTTGGATCAAGATGATGTACCTTTGATAATTAGCTGGGCTAGGTAGAATGGTTTTCTAATGGCTATAATTATGTGGTGATCAAAGAACAGCTTGCTGCCTACAAAAGTGGCCAAGTCCCTGATAACTGTATGCATATTGAGGTGGGTACCCTCTATGTGGAAGGTACTAAGGTACTTGTGTTTTCCAAAGATCCGATTTCTGCACTTTTTTCAACATTTAGCCTAAGACCTTTTTTCAGGCAATAAAGAATGGTTTTCTAATGGCTGTAATTATGTGGTGGTCAAAGGAGAGCTTGCTGCCTACAAAAGTGGCCAAGTCCCTGATAAATGTATCAATTTTGAGGTGGGTGCTCTCTTTGTGGAAGGCACTAAAGTGCTTGTGTTTTCAAAAGATCAGATTTCTGCACTTTTTTCCCATTTTGCCTAAGACCTTTGTTCAGGCAACAAGTGTTCTCCTTTAACCAGACACTTCTCTTGGGTATCCCTAAAAGAGGCATTTTTTTGTCTAGTGGGCTTAACCTTGTTAAGAGATAAATAAAATAAAAATATAAAAAAAAATAGGATCACTGTTTGTTTCATACAATGAAATTCAGTTAATTTAGAATGAATATATAATAAACTACATTGTTAAGAAGATACTTGGGTCCCCTTAACTTGTAACGTAGTGAGTTAACTGTGATTTGTTACAAGCTTATGGTCCCAAATCTCCACTGGCTGTTTTTTTAGCCATTTTTATTCAGTTCTTCTCTGGCTTGTCACCTTAACTTGTGTCTAGCTGCACGTACCCAGTCTTCTATTCAAGATGTCAACTGACTGCTGATCTTGGCGTCCTCCAGACATTCCAAATAGTGTTTTCATGAAAAAGAGGGAAGAAAAAAGATATTTCAGTTTTTCTTTTCAAATACTGTTGCACTTTAAATTGCTTGTGTTTATATACTGTTTGTGTGATTTAAGCTTTTTTGGTGCTTTTATTAAAAATAAGTTACTGCTTGATATTCTGACTAGTCTAAAAGTATACTTTTTGTAGCTGTATTCACAATAGTGACAGTACTGTGATATTCTGCAGGTTCTATGTCTCATTTAAGCTTATTGTATTTTAGAAATTAATACATGCACTATTATTCTCTGCTTGATCATGTGCCGTTATCTTGTAGTCGCAGGGTTGTGACTTTTCTGCAGGATTTGTGACTATCCAACCATTTTTACTGCGTTGCGCTGTTAAGATTGTCTTTTTGTATCACTTGTCAGTGCTTACTGAGTTCATTGAGTGTTGTTAACTGCTGCTATTTTTTTTAATTGTAACACAGTTATAGACTACGTAACCCTTGTGCTGAATTAGGTACATGCTGCTCCCTCCTGTATTATTTCAGCAATTACATTATTTTCCTCCCTCCATTGTAAAAATAAACTCGCAAATCTTTAACTAACCTGGGCCCCCTTGACCTGTAACTTAAGTCATAGTGGTGAAAAAAACTGTGGTTTTGTACATGTCCTTGGTTCCAGACCTCCACTGGCTGATGTATTGTGTGTGATGATTGGATTCCTCTCTGGCTCATCTCATTTAACTTTAGCTTAGCTGCACTCACTTAGGGTTTTTTTATTCAATATCCTGACTGGTGTGCAGAGCCTGAATTGTGAGATACAAGCTGCTTTGATCTTGGCATCCTACATGTATTCTAAACAGTGCTTTTCATCAAAAAGGGATGAAAAAAGATGTACTGAGCACTGCTGTCATTGAACTCACTCTATAGTGGGTTTTCTGAGCAAGCGCTTTTTCCCCTTAAGAAGCATGTTGAACTCTACACAACTTTATTAATCTAGGTCATAGATTTACCAAACCTGTGCTGAGCAGGAGCACATACTTTGTGCAGTAGCTTAATCAAGACCAGGACACCCCAGTCTCGTAATCCATCTCTCTATGCCATGGTGTCAAGCCTCCTGTAGTAACCTCTGCATCCATAAGCAAATCTGTCCCCAAAAATCTTTTCATGTCATAACCATGGACCAGCATCTTCCCACAATTTCAGTAGCCAGCCTGAATGAAATGGGTATGTTGAGACAACATGGTCATTGTTTCATGCTGACTGACAGTCACTTATTACTCAAACAACACAATGCAGTCTGTGGGAGATGCAAGTATATAGTCACTAGTGGCAAAACACACACATAGAAAATTTTGACATCAGGGCCATCAGCAA
Source organism: Protopterus annectens (assembly GCF_019279795.1). NCBI lineage: Eukaryota > Metazoa > Chordata > Ceratodontiformes > Protopteridae > Protopterus > Protopterus annectens. Next base: position 501,478,477 of record NC_056746.1, on the reverse strand, counting down.
CACACAATACACAAAAACACATAAGATGCAACATATTGCATATAACCCCATCATATGGTGAGGTTCTTAAGACTTACTTGCCTAAGCCTCAAAGGCCTCCAAGATATAACACAGGTATTAAGTACCCTCAGCAATACTCTAGACCTACAAAACCCACCACTACATATAGCGCAAGATTCACGAAAATCATGGATGCTGACCCCATAAGACAAGACCCACATAACCAAACATCTTAGTTATTAATGACTCCATTGTAAGATGCACCTCTCACCAGGCGGAGCAAAGAAAGAGTGAAGGTCATTTGCTTGTTTGGTGCCAGGATCTGTCAGATCACTAACACATTCATAACAGGTACAGTATAACTCTATTATAGTTCATGTGGGTGTCAATGACTTGAGATGTACCTCCTTGGATTATATGAAGAGAGTCATGTTGGAGTTCTTTGACTATGTGTCTCAGGCAGGTATGAGCCTAACATTGTACCGTATACTACCGTCTCCAAGAACGATGCTACAATATCAGCAAAAAATGACTGACTTTAGTAAATGGCATAGTTTTTGGTGTCATTCCAAGTTGGTCCAATACTTATCATCTTGGGTAGATATGTTTAGTAATCCTCACGGCTTCTCCAGGTCTTTTTTCGCAGGCTTTCATATATTGGGAAAAACCTTCTCCACTCCTGTAGTGCTTTTTTTAAGCAATGCCAGCCAGATAAACTTACCAACATAACAAAACAAAGCAAAATATCAGAGTTGCAAATCAGTGGTAGGAGCCTTAACAAAAAACACCACTTCCTACAAGCTGTCCTTACCCTGGAGGGCATAGACATCTTTGTAATGTCTGAAACATGGTCTAAAGCAGTGGAAGTTCTCTCTCTGTTCAAGGCTATAATGCTTGCCACTGATTTGGAAGGGAAGAAAGGTGAATGTGTCTCAATTTTCCTGCATGAGATGTTCATATCAAGGCTGGTTAAGAAGCTCAATGTGTTGCAGCTTCTTCATATCCAAATCACTGTCAGGAAGGTCCCTTACCATATACTTGCTAGCTATTGAAATATCTCGATGACCCAAGAAAGTCACAGTGCATATCTACAAGAGCTAGAGTCTCTCAATATTAATCCCAACACTATTGTCATAGGTAATTTTAACAACCCATTTGTGGACTAGGAAATGTGTACCATGACAAATATACAAGCACAGAGATTCCTGGACTTTGTTAGCACAAATGCTCTGGAACAATTGGCTAGACTACCCACTAGAGAAAATAGCATTTTGGACCTTGTCCTTTCCAATAAGGGGGCATCTTGCACCACCCCATCTGTATCTTCGTACTTTGTTAGGTGTGACCACAAAGCCATCTCACTCGAAATAAAATTAAAACCAGATTCTCCCTCTGGCCATGATATGTTTAGAAACTTCTCTAAGACAAGTTGTCTTCTCCTAAGTGATACTTTAGCAAACTTTGTATCCTCACCAAACTCTGATAACGCGGTTACTTATGCAGAATAGTTCACCGTCAAACTTTGTCAGCATGTAAACAGCTGCATTGATGCAGCTGTTTCTTACTGAAACAAGCACAGGGCAAATCTCAGAAGCAAAATCTAACGGGTGTAATCGTAATATCAACAAACTATTTAATAAAAGGAAGAAAATAATGGACAAAAGCAACAAGAGCATGTCCCAAAATAACAGAGCTCTCATCATTCAGTTAGACAAACAGCTCAGATGTCTAGTTAAAGCTACTAAAGCCATGTTTGTGGCAAAGATAGCTACCCAAGCAAAAATATAATCACAAGGGCATTTTTAGTTATGTTAGAAATCTCAGGAGCACAATGCAGCAATGCACTGAGATGATTGTGAATGATGCTGCCTTCACTGAAGCTGAATATGTCATTTGCCCACTGGGAGGCCATTCAGCTCAAACTCTAACCCCCTCTTCCTCTGTAGAGTCCAGAAAAAATATCCAAAACTAAACCTACCCCCCAGGATCAAGTCCTAAAAGCTCTTGCACAAGCTAAAACTACTGCATCTATGAGTCCTGCCATGCATCCTGGATAGCATAAGGCATGATTTAGTTAAGACCATAACAACATTGTTCAGCCTCAGCCTTAACACAAGCTTTGTACCAAGTAGATGGAGAACAACTACAGTCATCCCCCTATACTAAGGAGGATCCTCCGCTGATCCAGGTAGTTGCAGCACTAAAAGTCTGACCAGCCTCATATGCAAAGCAATGTAAAGTATTGTTATGAAGTTGATTAGTAGAGACATAGGTAACCTCCAAACACTGGATCCATCTCGGTTCATGTTCGTCAAAGGGAAGTCGTGCTTATTCAGCCTGGTGGATTTCTTTGAAAGAGTCACCAAGGCAGTGGATGAAGGTAAAACAAAGCAAATCACCTTCCTCGACCTGACCAAATCCTTTGACACAATCTCCCACTCAGACATAATAGAGAATTAAGCAAACTAGGAATAATCCCCCATGTCACCTGCAGGATTGCCAAATGGTTCATGGATAAAACACAAGAGATCAAAATAAAAGAAGATGCAACCAAAAAAAGTCCAGTCACCAGTGGAATCCCCCAAGGCTTGGTGCTGAGACCTCTCCTGTTTGGCATCTACTTCTCCAAAGTTAAAGCTGCTACTAAAGGACTCTGGATGACCAAGTTAGCAGATGACTGCAAGCTAGGTGCAGTAACAGAATCCTGAAAAGACTTCCCCCTCCTCCGGGAATGTTATGCCCAAACAAATAACTGTTGCCAAAATCATGGTCTAAAGCTAAATGCCAAAAGAATGAATTATTGTATCTTTTGGTAAGTTGGTGCCTTCAGGGAATTACGACATTCAGAATATATCCATAAGAGTTCACCCAGTTGTTTGGGATTTGAGAACATAATTGGCCATCAACCTAACTTTTGACCAGCATGTATTCACTTTGTTAAGGAAGTCGTTCTGTATTGCACAGCTTACTAAGAGAGCGATGAACTTTGTTTTATGTGGATTAGGGAGTCAGTTCTACAGCAGTCGTATCCCCTTCAAGATATGCCTGCACCTCCAAACCATTCTGTTGATGTTGCAGAAGAGGTTTAGATCCCTAGGCAGAGTATTTCTGATGCCATTTGACATGATGATGTGCAGTAAATCCATCAGTTATGGGTTGAAGGATGCCTTGTATGCCAGACACAGGTCACCTCTCAGCAATCTGTAGGATACTGAGTATAGTGACAGTGTTTTGAGTCGGTCCAGATAGAACATGTTTGGTATCCTTTTAGTAAGGTATTTTGGTGTATGTTTCAGCTGCTGCATGTGTCTAGATAGATGCATGCCGAAGGGGGAATTATATTCAATGACTGGTCTATGAGGTCTGAGTAATGGAGGCAGTGACATACATTTTCTCATTTTCTTAAACATTTATATACCCATATCAAATCACCTCTATACATCCTGTAAAAATTATAGTTTTTATTTTATCCTTGACATATGGGTTCAGGTTTGACATCAGAACTGACTCTGCCATTACTACAGCTCGTGCAGACCAAAATGCTCTTGAGCTTTACCCTTACTCACAATTCTGCTCTCCCAGTTACCTTAGATCTTGTTTGCCACTTTCCTAGGCAGACATGTTCACCATAGTTCTTGAGCTAAGTAAAATGTTTTTCTAATATTTTTTTTCAGATATTTCTCTTTCTGTTAATATTGCCTTGTAATTACTATAGCTTTCTCTGAATATTTTCTGATTGCTATCTTTGCTATACCCTACCCTAGTAGTTTTTGTATCTCTCCTTCCCCTTTCCGTACACTTTGGTGTACCTTGTACCATCATTGTTGATAGCCCTTTCCCTTATTATTCCTTTTCTCTTCACCTAAAAAAAAAAAAACTTTGCTATTTAGAATCTTCTGTTTGAGTGTTTTGTTCTGTTCAGCATGAGTGTGGTGTGTGTTTGGCTTCTTTTCCAGCTTGTGAATTAAAAGCCTTTTTTATTATGGCTGAAAAACGTAAGGGTCCCTCTGATTTCAAGAAATGCCAGTGTGTGGCCATAAGATTCCTCTCCTGGATTCACACCTTTTGTGCGTGTATTGATTAGGCCCAGTTCATCTCCAAAAAGATTGCAGTATTTCCTATGGGTTTAGTCACAGGACCCTTGTTGAAAGGAAAAAGAAATTGATCCTAAAAGGTATGATAAATTCCACCTTTGGAGAGGCCATGTCTGCTCATGACAAAAGAAAAATTGATGTTTCTTTGCCTTCCTCCTTGTCCTCTTTGGAGAAGGCTAAAAAGAGAAATCTGTTGGTGCCATCACCTCCATCAGCACCAACACATACAAAAGCCAGATCCTCAGTTCCTAAAAGTTCTTCAGATCTGACGGATACCATGTCAAAAGCTTTAGTACTGGAAAAATGAACGGCACTGACCATTTCCGCTGAATTTAAACTTTTGACGCCAAAATCCTCAGTACGTGAGCAACTTCAGTCTTCAGCTCAAGAAGTATTGCTTCCTGTTTCTTCCTTGATGCCAACTACAGTGGCACTGAATATTAAAGCAGTAGAGCAAGAACTTTTGCCTAGGACATCTTACTCGCCATCAATTGATCCTTTTGTGGGTGAATTACCTGAGGTTTTTCTACAAAGGCCTTGATCACCTTCTTTAATGTCTGTCCATTCCACCAAAAGTCATACAGAAATTGATGTGGAGAGACTGGTGAATAAAATTTTGTGGGCAAAAGGATATACTGGAGTCTCTTCGGCTCTGAGCCCTATGGGCTCAGGAGACAAACCTTCCTTCACCCCATTAATTACTCCTCCTCTGACCTCCTCCAAGATGTTAGAATTTCCAGCTGCAAGTCATCCGACGCCAACTGTTTCAGTTCTGGAGATTTCTCTACCTTGAAGCTGGTTATTCCTCTGAGGTCTTCAGTTCTTTTGTATCCAGAGACATCTTGGAGCCATATTTGCCCTGTCAGCTCTGAGGGGCCGGGGTCGACTCCAATTTTTTCAGAGCCATCCCTGCTCCTTGGAGCTTTAGCACAGATCAGTTTGGCTCTGGCTTCTGTCTCAGGGGGTGTCTCGCCATTGCAGGGAGTGACCATGGTCCCGAGGCACTCTCTCTGTTCTGGGGTCCCTTCCCTCTTTGGAGGTGTACCAGTCTTTGAGGTGATGGAGAGAGCCGTGGCTACTGCAGTCAGTCAGTTGGCCCCTTCATCCTTGGAGCAAATCCCTTCCTCATATTCTGTTATTTAACTTGTGTCTCCTCTGGGCCAGCGAGTGCCATATCCTCAGGAACCTCAGATATGGATTCTGTCATCTTCTGATACTTCACCAGACTATCCCCCTGATGAAGTCCCTCAGAAGAAAAAAGTACAAGAGGAAGCACTTAAATTCCCCAGAGGAATCCTTCATGGAAGACACTGGTTTTGATGAAGGGGAATGGTCCCCCAAATCACCCCCTGATGATTAAAACAGAGGGGTGATTGGAAGTCCCAAAATCATTCCTTAGTGAATTTAGTTTACCTGCAGGCTTTTGTCAGTCACCCCTCTACCTCTTCGGTGATTTCACCCACTAATAAGCTCATTCAATTGATCTCTCAGCAGGGGTTGAAGGCACTGGACATCACTGAAACCAGCCCCAGGAGACCAGACAAAATTTTATCTTCCCCTGAGGATAAGCATTTCTGGGCCAGAGGATTAGTTGTCAATGCCATGCTCATACTGCCACTACAAAGAAGGAACTAGCCAAAGAAAGTTCCTGCATCCATTCACCCAACAGAGATTCCTGGACTTTGTCTTGGGCGCTGGATAGATTTGGGAAGTGGGTATATGCTTCTTCGATCTTTCCATTAAGGTCTTTGAATTTCCTGACACATTTTACCAGACTTCAAAGGGATCTGATCAAGGAGTTGCCAGATACCCTCGCAGGAGCTGTTACTGAGGAAGTCCAAGAAAAAGTTGCTTCCCAGTTGGCTACCCTGGAGTCTGTGTCCAACTCGTCCATGAGGCTCATTGCACAAACAGCTGAAGGGACATCCAGAGCACCGGGTTCAGGGATGTAGCCATAAAGAGACATGTCTAGATGCGTCTGTGTGACTTTGTGGAGCCATTTAAGTCTTCATTCATCAATGCATCCTTTGATGGATCGTCCCTGTTTGGCCCAAAGGTTAGGGAGACTTTATCCAGGTGTGAGAAGGATGGTAAGACCCTTTCTGCTGTGGGCATACATTTTTCCACTACCCAAAGATCCTTTTCTAGGAATCAGAGGAGCAGTAGAATGATGTGGTTCAAAAAATCCCAAGGACCTTTCCAGGATACACATGGAGCCAGTTCTCCCAGAAACAGAGGGTGGGACTACAGTGGAAGAAGCCATCCACATAGCAGAGGTGGCCCACAAAACCAGGGCTTCAGGGATTCTCTCCCAAGTAAGCCGTATCAATGTTCCTGAAAGGAGGCCTGATTGTCTTCCACTGTAGGCAGTTGAGAGACGTTTATCCCTACACCAAAACGCCTGACTACAATTAACAGATTCTTGGGTGCAGAAGATTATTTCCAGAGGTTATACAGTACCCTTTTCTCTTCATCCTCCTGTATGCAAAAAAATCCCTGATGTTCCACACAGTCAGAGGGAGACAGCAGTTCTAGAAATTTAAAAACTTCTAGAGAAAAGTCCTAGATGTTCCACCAGACCAAAAAGAGTCTAACTTACTCAAGATTTTTTTTAGTGCCAAAAGAAGACAGGAGACTGAAGACTAATTTTGAATCTCAGCATATTGAACAAATCTGTTTGGCAAACAAAATTCTGGATGGTCACAGTACAGTCCATTCCTCTGTTCTTGGAAAAGTATGACTGGATGTCCTATAGATCTTCAGGATGTGTATTATCACATAGAAATGGACAAGTGCTCCAGAAGGTTCCTCCACTTCCAGCTGGGAGCCAGTCATTACCAGTACAGGGTTCTGCCCTTTGGTCTCACCACAGCCTGCAAGGGTGTTCACCAAATGTATGTCAGTAGTAACAGCTCACCTAAGACTACAAGGATTCTGGGTGTTTCTGTACCTGGACGACTAGCTCATTACTGCTCCAACTAGGCATCTTCTGATACAAGCAAGGGATTATGTTCTCCAGACCTGTTTATATTTAGGAATAACTGTAAATTATGAGAAATCACAACTCACGCCAACTCAGAATTTAGAGTTCATAGGGGCAGTACTGTATATGATATTGATAGTTTCCCTTCTTCCCATTAGATTACAAAAAATCAGAACACAAGTTCAAAGAATTATCCACAGCAGGAAAGTACCTGCTCATCTAATTTTGCAAGCTTTGGGTTCCATGGCAGCACCGATAACTATAGTCCCCCTAGCAAGATTTCACAGAAAAATTCTACAATGGCTGCTTGCATCTCAATGGTCAATGCTGTACCAACCCATGTCGGAGCAGATTTTGATCACCAATCTTTGCAGAAAAGATCTAGCTTGGTGGATACATTCAAGAAAAATCCTCTTGGACTTGCTCCTTTGTCCTTGCACAACCCAAGGCCATAGTAACCACAGACGTCTCCCGGATAGGGTGAGGGAAGCATTTTCTGGACAAGACTGTCCAAGGCACTTGGCCCCCCTTAGCGGCCAAATTGCATATCAGTGTTCTGGAGCTAACAGTGGTGCTTTTAGCATTGCAAGACTTTCAAACTGCTCTTCCTAAAGGAACAATTCTGATTCAGACAGACAGTATGTCAGTAGTTTGGTACATCAACAAACAAACAGAGGAACCAAATCTTACCTCCTTTGTCAAGAAGCACTCAGAGTGTGGCAGTGGCCAATCTCTTCAAACTGCTTTCTGACAGCAACACATATTCTGGGGAGTTCCTGTGTGATAGCAGACAAACTGAGCAGATGTATTTTCCTGCCTCATGAGTGGTCGCTATCCAAAAGTGATGGAAATGATTTTCCATCAGTGAGGCCAAGCATTGCAGCAGCCTTTTTGCTTCGCCCTTAAACGAGTGCAGCATCTACTTTGCCCTGATCCCCCTCTCTAGGAAAGTTACCAAGAGACTCTTTTCTCTACACTTGGCCCTCCGGACTTCTATATGCCTTTTCACAGATACCTCTAATTCCAAACTTTTTACAGAAAGCACTCGGGCTGAAGAGCAAAGAAATCCTCATTGCATCTTATTGGCCTCGACAGATATGGTTCCCCTTCCTTTGGCCTTATCTGATCCAACATCCTTGGATTCTGGACCTGGTTCCAGATCTTCTGTTCCATCCAGAGGGATTAGTTCATCCAAACATTCTGAATTTCAAGCTGACAGCTTGGTTCCTCCACTTCCAGTAATTGCCATGTGAGTGAACCTTTCTTCCCCAGTACGTCAGATTCTCTTAGCTTCTCATAAGCCTTTCACACGTAAGCTGTACAATAGTAAATGGAAGTGATTTACCTTTTGGGCTCGTGAAGGGGATATTGATCCATTTTCTGCATCTATTGACAACATTGTAGATTTCTTATCTTCTCTTTTCAATGCAGGAGCTTTCTCGGTCTACCACTAAAATTCAACTAGAAGCCATTTCCAATTTCCATAATGGTTCTGAAGGATGTTCGTTGGCTTCTCATAAGCTTTGTAAGTCATTCTTAAAAGGGACACTGTTGTTAAAACCTCCTTATAAAGATCCTTCTCCACCTTGGGATCTAAATCTAGTGTTACTAACCATTGTACGTTCCCACTTTGAACCATCTGCAGAGTGGGATCTGAAATATTTATCATGGAAAATTATATTTTTGATGACAACTTCTGCCAGAAGGATTTCAGAAATACAAGCTTTATGATGTAAACCACCTTACCTGATTTTTCACATAGACAGAGTTTCTTTAAGGACAAATCCCTCTTCTGCCTAAGGTAGCATCAAAGACTAATGTCAATGAGATTGTTAATTTACCAGTGTTTTTCCCAAATTTTCAAATAAAGGTGAATACTGGTTACATTTGTTAGATGTTTACAGACAATTATGTTTTGATCTGCACAGAACAAAAGACATAAGAAAGTCTGACCAACGGTGTGTCTTCTTGAAAGGTCTGGTGAACCAGTCAGCAAGGTGACCTTAGATGGCTCAAGGATTGTATTTCCTTTATCTATACCAAAAAGAAGATTGTCTTGCCTAGGGCAACAAAGGCACACTCTACAAGATCTCTAGCCACTTCGGCAGTTTTTCAATCTAGAGTTTCAGTGGATGATGTATGTGCAGCAGCAACTTGGGCTTCTCCCATATCTTTATTACTCATTACAAATTAGATTTGGTTTTCAGGGGAAGAGCATCTTTTGGTTCAGTGGTGCTCAGGAATATCCTTCCATGAACCCTCCCAAGATCTAAGGTAGCTAGGGACTCTGTTCCATATGCCAAGGATAACTTGAAAATTGGTATCATCAGATAAAGACGTTATGTACTTACCATAATGTTCCATCTGTGTTGTCCATTTTCATTTATCCTTGAGTCCTCTCCCTCCATCCCCCAGCCTTTTAATATCCTTTGCTGGAATGGATAATGGACATATAAATATAGTATACTCGTTATGGCAGAGCAGATATGGCTTCCATAAAGGCTTTCTTGTTTATGATTTTATATCTTTAGTCTCCGAACTCGATCTGAGGTAACTAGGAGAGCAGGATTGTGGGTAAGGGTGAAGCTTGAGAGCTTTTTGGCCTGTGAGAGCTGTAGTTATGGCCAAGTCAATTCCAGTGTTGGACCCGATCCCATATGTCAAGGATAAATGAAAATGGACAATACCAATGGAACATTATGATAAGTACATAACTTCTTTTTTCAGCATTTTCAATCTCTCCTGATAACTGGTATCTCTCATTTTCTAATTTATTTCTTTGTCATTTAGAATATATATTTATATATATATATATATATATATATATATATATATATATATATATATATATATAAAACCTACCCCCATACTCTATTATAGGTCCTATCATTATGGCTTTGTATATTATCAGTACCTTCTCATCCCTAATGGACAACACCTTAAATATAGTGTGCATAGTAGCATAGCATGCTTTCATGACCCTATTTATATAGCCAGAAAACTAAAATCTGCTCTCAATCAAAATTTCAAGGTTCTGATATTGTTTACAAACTCCCAAAATCTTCCCATATATTCCATATGGATCTCTAATATTTGATCTACCAAAACGGTTTTAGCAAACTTAAATTAAACTCCATTACTCTGATCCCATTCACGTAATTTAGCTGAATAACTTTAATAAGTTTACAGATAAGAGTTTCTGTGCACAGTCTGGTCTCAGCTAAGAGTTATAGCATGTAAAATGTTCCTCAGATTGTGCATCCTCACCCTCTGCACAAGACAGGCGAGCAAGCATTGCATCGTCACCCCTCTCCATCACCTTATTTGCTCCTCCCCTGCCTTTCCTGCAAAACAAATCCAGGATGTCTCGGAGGCAGTCAGGGTTTAATCCCTTTATGCCACAGAGTTGGCTATGTCATAAACTTACTTCAGAATTCTTATTCCATAGTAAAACACAGTGAAAATATTATATGCCTGTACAGATTTTCCTTTGTAACATGGTGTTTTTTTTTATCCAGAATGGTGCTTAATTGATGAAAAATTGAACTATTGTTATAAAAGGAAGATTTGACTTCCTATACTCTCCTCGAACAGACACGTGTACTGTGTGAATCATGAGGAAGGAGACATGCAGACTAACATGCACTTTTGATCTTGGATTTATTTAAATCCAAGCTGCTGTTTGTTTTATCCTAACTGCTCACTTGATGTGATAGTTTGTGCGTGGTACTTACTGTGACCTAAAGGAGTACTGCAAATACCCATGGATGTGACGAGGGATTGGGCTGTATGCTGATAAAGAAGGCTTAATTATGACAGAGCTGGAATGCACTACAATAACAAAATGACACAAGTAAAAGTGAAAATGTCCATTTTTCATATGGTGGAAGTCCAATCATTCCATAGAACTCCTCCACTTTTTACTGATATTAAATACCAAGGTTATGCACCCTAAGAAAACACAAACATAAATAAATAAATAAAACTGGGAAAGAACGTTTTGGCTCATGCTTCATGTTTTATAGCACATAGGTGTTCTTCTCCCCCCACCCACCCATTTGATCCTGTGAAGAGATACAAACTGCATCCTTCAAATGCAGTCTGAAAATATTATTAAATGTTGCCCTTTAAAGTTTTTTTATGTATGTATGTATGTATTTATTTATTTTACATTTTGCGACCATAAAGTCCCACTGATACATATACCTTTTATAGAAGATAGAAAGGAAGATACCCAGGGTACTAAACCAGAAATAACAGAAAAAAAGACATAATTTTGGCAGTATACTTGAATGTATATGTGATTTTCAAAAAAATTAGTAACAAACTATACATAATATGCTATGTATTATTAAACTGAATGAACTTAATGTGATAAAAGGGTTAGCTATGTCAGAAACACCCACTTTTATTCATAATCACTGCACTTTTTTTTACTTTAAATGCTTATAGTATACAAAATGTACTATATTCTGTCAAAAAACTATTTATTTATTGACATTTGTTTACCATAAAAGTCCAGGGCACAGGTGCCCTTTTTCAGCTGAAGCCCGGGAGAAGAGCTCTAAGATATATTTAATGCAATCAATATTTACAATAACAAATTTTATAGTGCAGTTTCAGTGAATACATAGCATAACAGTATAATAACATTTGTACTGATATTTACAAACATTCAATTTGCAAGCCTTGTTCTGAGACTGTACAGATGGAAGAGTGGCATATAAGCTAAGTAGGAGCAATTTAAGAAACACAATAGAGTGAGGTATTAGAAGAGATAAGGAAGTTTGAGTATTAACAGAGAAGAAGTGATGGAACTGTAATTTGGTTCTGCTAATTAGAAATAAATGCAGTAGTTTAAGGTACAATAAAGTGAGGTATTGGAAGAGAATAAGCAGGTTAAGTGATTTAGTGCTTTAAAGGGGGTATAAGAAAGGTGATGAAGGGTGTTAGAGGGCTATGTCCCAGATGAGGAACAAGGACAAAGTCAGGAGGCAGAGAGGGAAGTCTTTTAGTAATGGTTTGAAAAGATGAAGGTATGTGATAGACCTGACTGATGCAGGAAATGTATTCCAAGTTCTAACACCAGTGGAATAGAGATTAACCGTAGCACCCCTTTGTGGTTTGCAGATGGTGAGCAGTTTATTATTTGACCAAAGTGATGATTTAGAAGATAGAATTGGAGTAGGGCTCTAATTGTTGGGCAGGCAGAAGGGCTATTGATGATTTAAAATAGACGGTGAGTAGGCTCGAGCCAGGTAAGTGTTTCTTAGTGCTAAACAGTAGTGGGTCCAGTAAGGATTGTTGTAAACAAATCTGGCAACTATGTATAGCGCTGTTAAGGTTTAGAACTAAGTGAAGTTTGTAGGTTGGTCATGATAATGATACAGAGGAGAGGGCAAGAAGTAAATAGTAGCTAGAGTTACCATGGCAGAGTCTGTAAGGAATTTCTTTACTCTTTGTAGGTTGCCTATTTTTTGATAGGTTTGCTTGATGCTGTTGTGAATGTTTAAATCATATTTAAGATTGTCGTCAATTGTCATGCCAAGTAGGTTTGCATATGGGTAACTTCAGTCATGGTATTATTTGTAGAAGAAATTTCAAAGTTTTTTTTTTCATGGAAATGAGATTTTGGAAAAAAGACAGATAATTTAGTTTTTTGGTATTTAGTAGCTGGTGCTTATCCTGTAATCAACTTTCAGTGCAGTTAAAGGCTTCTTGAATAATTCTCTGAAGATGTACTAGGTTGTCAGAAATGCATATTGGGATAGAATCATCAGTGTATTGCATGAGGGAAACTTACTGAGAGGATATCTGTAAAATGTTAGTGAATATATTAAAAAGTAGAGGGCCAAGAATGGAGCCCTGTGGCAAATCAGTGTTGACAGGAAGAAAGGGAGAAGAAGTAGAGAGCCTTTTAACAGGCTAGTTTCTATTGTTAAGTAGTTCTTAAACCATAGTAGTGTGGTTGTGATAGCCTAAGGGAAGACAGTTGGTAGAGGAGTTTTTGGTGAGAGACTAGATCAAAAGCTTTAGAGAGATCAAGGAGTACAGACGAACAAGTTTGCCTGTGTCTCTGGCTTTATTACACATATCTGTGAAAATTAATAAGGCTGTGGTAGTGTTATAGACATGGCTAAAACCATGCTGTGTGGGGGTCAGGAGCTTCTCCTGAAGAATATGTTGAAGAAGTTCCTTCTGAATGCACTTCTCCAGATTTTTTGACAAAGGGGGTAATATAGCGATAGGTCTGAAATTGGTTATATCAGATAAAGTTCCTCCTTTATGAATGGGGATGCTGAAGATTTTTTTTTTCATAGAGATGGAATGTATGTTTACTTGGTAGAACTGTTAATTAGAAGCGACAGGATAGACAGCTACAAGCATAGGCTTAACTGACAGCCAACTTGAGGTATTCTGCTGGGAGATTATCTATTGAAAGGGAACTGTGTTTCAGTTTAAGAAGTAGCAATTTGATGTAAGAGGTTGGGATGGATTTTAGGGACAAATAGGGGATGATTTCTGTCTGAGGAGAGGGCATATTAGGATTGTTGGGGGAAAATCTTTAGTAAGAGCTATAATGCTTCCTATAAAAATGTGTGTTAAATTCCACAACTATTTCGAAGGGAGTGTTATTTGGGGCAGGATTAGGAGTGGTGGATGTTCCAAGGTGGAATATATTATTAATATAAGGCCAAATTTTTTAGGGTTGGAAGACTGATTTATTTAGGGATTACTGAAGTAGATTTTCTTGTCTGTGATAATCTGTCTTTTAGTATGGTTGCATAGTTCTTTACAGTGCTGTACGCTTTGGGGACATCTATATTTTAACCATTCTTTAGAAGCCCTAGCTCTTTCATACATTAAGTGGATAAACAGGGAGTATGGTTATTCTTTATTCTTTTTGTTCTAGTCAGAGCCAGTCTGTTGAAGATTTTCAGAAGTGAGTTAAATTTGTGTACAGCTTCATCAAATGGAATATTTTTTCAGGATAAACCAGTTAATGGGGCTTAGAATTCTGTTAAATGTATTAGGGTTAAAATTAGTGAGGTTACACGAAGTTCTAGGTAACTGTTGTTTGAAATGATGAGTACCAAGTCTGTCTGCACATACACAGAGGTGATCATTGAGGGAATCGGGGAGGGTGCTACTGGAGACATACTCAGTGGAATCAGACAACAATATCCAGTTGAGAATTGAGCCACTGCTTTTGGGATAGTTATAACGCGTGGAGGAGAAAATGAGGTAAGTCAGTCGAAACAAGTTTAGGATAGTTGTTGGATGTTTTGTGGAGGTAATCTGCCAATCAAAATTAATGTCACCTAGGATTATTTTTCATTAGAAATTATATGTGAGATCCAGTTTGGTTATTTAGTTTAAGATGGGAGATGAGGAGTTCAGTGTTATGGAATTTGGGAATAGGTTTATTGTAGGGTAGGATTTCAAGATAGTCAGAGTGTAGTACAGCTACTCCACCACCTTTTTTTTTTTCTTTCTATCAGCCCCAAAGTCTGGGCTGCCTGGGACAGACTTTGAAACTCTCAGAGTCTCAGCTGTTAATAGCTTGGCTGTGATGTCAGCATCGGACCTGAGATGGTTCAGAGCTGAAAGGGGTGTTTTGGCCCCTTGGGGATCCTCCTCAATTCCGATTTTGAGCGCGACATTAGAGGCTGGCAAAAGAGCTCTCACTTTGAGAGAAGTGGTTCCTTCTTCACATTTGGAGCCAACCCAACCTCTCAACCTCTTTCTTTTTCTGTGTCAATCTCGGTTCCTTCTCATTGACAGGGGCAGTCAGCACGAAAACGTCATGAGGAATTGCTCGCCCTGAGTTCCCAGTCTGATTTGGATCTATTGTTTGAAGCAGATCCGTAAGAAACAGACTTGCAAGTAGAGACACTTAGATTTATCACCTAAATCTATCATGGACGACACAGATTTGGATGAAGGAGAGGGTTCCTGAGATCCCTCTTTGGAGACTTCACATTTGGCAAAATTCTGGAATTGATGCAACAAAAAGGGGGCTGGTTGAGTGACACAACTTCTTGGAAGAATCCATGTGCTTGGAAGCATTTGGCTATGGCTCTTTTACTGCTTGGGTGGTGTCTTCTCCTGATGTCCTTATTGACTTGTAGGCTCAGAGAGCCTGGAAGGATCCTGACACAGTGGAGTCTATTCCAAAAAAGGCAGACAAAATCTTAGCAGCCCCTAAAGATAGGTCACACTGGAGTAAAGGTCCCCTAGCAGATGCCATGGTAGTAGTGGCGGCCACTAAGAATGAACTCTTGGAAGAGAGTTAATCTGTCCATCCCTCTAATAGAGAATGAAGGGCATTGGATAGATTTGGAAAACTGACTTATGTTTAGTGAATTTTTCACTCCGTGCTGAACTATTTGGCTCATATCACACAGTTTCAGAGAGAATTGATGAAAGAACTTACTGATTCCTTCTTAGGTAACTTGCCATTGGATAGCCAAAAGAAAGAGAGTCCCAGCTGTCTACCTTTATATCTGTCTCCTATATGTACATGTGACACTTCTCAAATACAGCTGATGGAACATCTAGAGCAGCAACTAATAGGCATAGGTATTTATCACCAAGCCTCGATACAGTTGTGTGATTTTGAGGAGGGCTTTAAGATGTCCTTCATTAATGCCCCCTTTGATGGTTCCACTCTTTTTGGACCCAAGATCAAGGACGCATTAACTAGAAGCAAACAAGATGGTAAGACCCTATCTGCCATGGGAATCTGCTTCTTTTCTTCAAAGAACTTTTTCTGGGAATCAGAAGGGGAAGAAAGATATGGTTCAGAAAATTCTCAGGGTTTTAACCATAACACTTCTTCAGACAAACCCTCCTGAAGCAGAGGTGGGGAGTAACTTTAATGGAAGTCATCCTAGAAGCAGAGGCAGTTTGCAAAACTAGGGATATCATGAACCCTTTTCAGAGAAATCCTTTCAGCACTCTTGAACATTTGTTTGACTGCCTCTCGATGGAGGCATGCGGGAGTGCATAAACCTGTACCCTCATACCTGGCAGGCCATCTGATTCTTAGGTGCTGTGGATAATCACCAGAGGATACACCATCCCTTTCTTTACCCTTCCCAAACAAGAAAAATGATTCCCCAAGTGCCACTGCATCATTTGGAATCCACTGCAGCAGAATCCCAAAAACTGCTTGAAAAAAGAGCAATCCAACAGGTCCCACCAGAAGAATGACAAGGATCCGGTGTCTACTTCAGATTATTTTTAAATCCAAAAAAGACAGGGGGAACTAAGGCCCATACTGGACCTCAATCAACTGAACCAGTTTGCGCAACAGACAAAATTCGAGATGGTCATTTTTCAGTCCATTCTACCTCTTCTCAGGAAGGATGAGTGGATATGGTCAATAGATCTCCAGAATGCTTATTATCATCATGTAAAGATAAACAAGCATTCAAGGAGATTCACAATCAGTCACAATCAGTTCAGGGCTTTGTCCATTGGCTTTACCACAGCCTCCAGGTGTTCACCGAATGTATGGCAGTAGTGACAGCCTATCTCAGGTTGCAAGGTTTCTAGGTCTTCCCGTACTTGGAAGATTGGCTCCTAACTGCTCCCACTAAGGATCTACTTATTCAAAGGAGGGGGCACTTTATTCCAGTTACTGCACAATCTAGTGATCACTGCATTCCTCTCCAAGAGTCAGCTGACTCCCAAACAGTTTATAGAGTTCATGTCATGCTACCTGGATACCGTGAATCAGAATATTTTTCAACCACATCTCAGAATCCTGAGTCTTCAAAAGGTAACCAACCAAGTCCTAGCCCTCCCTTCACCACCAGCAAGGCTGATTCTAAAACTTCTAGGTCTCATGGCTTCTACAATCAGCTTAATAGCATTCTCCCATTTCTACATTAGGGTTCTCCAGTGGATGTCATCAGACTAGTGGGTGCAGTTACATCACCCTTTGAGTACTCAAATCAAACTTACTTCAGTATGCAAGTCACATGTCAGCTGGTGGATATCTTCCCCTCTCCTTTATGAAGGTTGCTCCTTCTGTCCTTCATCTCCATTAGTGCTAATTACCATTGGCACTTCCCTTTTAGGGTTGGGGGGCATTACAAAGGGAAGACTGTTCAAGGTACCTGGACACTGTCAGAAGCCAACTTACACATCAGTGTTATAGAGATAAGTGCAGTCCTTTTAGCATAGCAGAAATTTCAAAACTCTCTTCCAGAAGGTGTGATTACAGTTCAGCCAGACATCATGTCAATAGTCTGGTACAGAAACAAACAAGTGGGAACAAGATCTTATTCCCTATGTCAGGAAATAATGAGAGTGTGGCAATGGGAGATGTCTTCATGCCAATTTCAAATAACAACGCACATCCCAGGGACATCCAGTGTGCCAGCAGATAGGCTAAGCAGGAACATTCTTCAGCCTCGTGAGTGGTTCCTCACTCAATCAGTGGCAAACAAAATTTTCTGCTGCTGGGGCCAACCTTGCTGTGACTGTTTGCTTCCCACCTAAACAAGTGCAGCAGTTACTTTGACTTCATCCTGTCACAGGGACAGTCATTGAGGGAGTCTCTACTCTACAGCTGGCCCCAGGGGTTTCTTATGCCTTCCTCCCATTCCCCTTAATCAAAATATTAATTCAGAAAGCCAGGAGGTACAAGGTAAAAGTGATCCTCATTGCCCCTTATTGGCCTCGATAGATTTGGTTCCCATTTACATGGTTACAAAGACATGCATCTGGAGCGTTTCTCCTTGGGCTTCTGCTGAAAATTGGCTTGTTCCAAGTCAGACCTCCCCAGTTAACAAATGTTAAATAAATAACCAGACACCAGGCAGGGTAAGGTTATAAGCGCTTTTGTTCCCTTTATTCACACTCAATACAAACGGAACTTCATCAGATACAAAACCTTACACACTTCCCCCCTTTTTTTATATATAATTCAATTGATTAATCATAATCAATTAACTTAAATGAATTAATTAGTTAAGTGTGCTCTCAAGTTAAAAACACATTATGTTCTTTTTTAAAAATATATAGCTGTGTATAATACATGAATAATTCTCCTATAAAAACACATATATATAATAAACATTTCATCTGTTAAGAAAATATATTTATAAATAATACATATATTAGATACTAACTTAATTGCTTCTGTGTTCAACCACTTAAACCATTTTTATCTAATCTTGTCTGCCTTTAAATGAAGCAAGCTCCTTAGAAAAATCTTATCATTGATACCAGGAAAAACTGTGGCATTCAACAAAACCTGCCAGTGTGTTTGCCTGTATTCTAAAAAAAACAGGGCCAATTACCCCCCTCTCCTGTCTACCTACCTTTTCTAATACACAGAAGAGGAATTTTTTAAAATCCTTACAGTTTATGGTGTGTCTAAATAAGGCATTTGTTTTGTCTTGTCTCTTAATTGCACAAATGTGTTGGTAAATTCGCTTTTTTAACTTGTTTTCCGTTTTTCCTATATAATATGCACAGCATGACTGGCACAAGGCCAGGTAGACAACTCCTTTAGTATTATAATTATAATTCCCTGTCACTGGAATTATTCTATTGTGACCCTCTGTCACTATATTCCTGCATTAATAGTTGTACCTATATTCCCTGCAGCCATTGCATTTCCTCGTATTACCTAATGGAATCCTGTCTTTGTCTTTCTTCCTTTCAAATAAGTTCTTAATGTTGGGTCCTCTTCTGAAAACTATTTTTGGTTTATTACTCAGTTTTTCAGTTAATCCATATGCCCCAAAAACACACAACTGCAATGCAAAAGGAGTTGTTTACGTGGCCTTGTGCCAGTCATAGGTTCATAGGTTCGTACTAGGCTATCTGCCCTAGGGCATTTATAAGCCTAGCCAGAGTGTATGTGGCTTACACCACCCCTTAGGATGAGAATACTACGCCCTTTTAGGGTTTAGTTTACTATGCCTCTGTCTAGTAGTGACAAAGAGATGACCCCCGGGGTAAACCTACGATCTCCCATCCACTCGTCGAGATTTCTCTTGAATAGAGTCAGTGAGGGGCTCTGCCTAACATGGACTGGGATTCTGTTCCAGAGTGTAGGGAGCCTCTGGGTTATGAATCTGTCCCTCCAGCACGTTCTATTTATTTCTGTGTTGAGGTTTAAGTCACTTGTTCTCGTGGCTCTGATGGATTTGGATTTTCTGAGGTGGAGCATGTCCATTAATTCAGGATTGGACATGGCCTTGTACGTCAGGCACAGATCACCTCTGAGTAGGCAGTATGCGACTGAATAGAGCTGGAGTTTTTCAGTCGGGCAGCATATGACATATGTTTAAGACCCTTTATCCTCTTGGTGAGGAACTTTTGGGGTCTTTCCAACTGCTGCAGGTGTCGGGTGAGATACATCCCAAATGGGGCATTGTACTCAATCATTGGCCTGATAAGAGAAGAGTACAGGGGCACAATGACCTCTCTTGATCTAGATGTGAAACCCTTCATGATAAGGTGGGCAATATAGAAGGTCTTCCTAACCACTTTGGCAATGTGAGTGTCAAATGAGAGGTTACTGTCAACCTGGGTCCCTAGGTCCCTGATTACCTCTTCCGTACTTAATGGATTACCGCCTATGTGGTAATTTGTCGGTACCTTGTTTTTCCCAAAGGGTATGACTATGCATATTTTGGCGTTTAGCTTAAGGCCATGGCTCTGGCACCAATTATCCGTTTCTATGAGGCCTCTCTGAAGGATGTTTGTGTCCGCTAGAGTATCAATTATGGCGCCCAGTTTCCAGTCATCTGCGAACTTTGTCAGCCACAATCCTCCTATGTTTGCCTGTACCTCGGAAAAATAAATGCCGAACAAGAGGGGTCCCAGGACTGAGCCCTGTGGGACACCGCTTGTGACTGGCTTAGAGTCTGACATAGCTCCAGCAACTCTGACCCTGTGGGTTCTGTCCTTGAGCCAGTTTGCAACCCATCTTGTGACATATGGGTTTACATTTAAGCTGGTGAGTTTGTCTATGATGCCCGAGTGGGGTATTGTGTCAAAGGCTTTTGCAAGGTCAAGGTAGGCTGTGTGAACTGCCTTACCCTCATCAATGGCCTTAGTGACTGTTTCAAAAAAGTCGACCAAGTTCAGAAGGCAGGATCTGCCCTTGACAAAGCCAAATTGGGTAGGATCCAATGTCTGTAGGTCCCAATGTCTTTGTTTATGAGTTCCATAATGATCCTCTCCATAGCTTTGCAGACCAGGCTCGTCAGGCTTATGGGGCGGTAATTTCCAGGGTCCGTAGAAGCACCGCCTTTGTGAAGTGGGACCACTGTTGCCGTACGCCACTCTTTGGGTACGTATCCTTTGGTAAGGCTAAGATTAAACAGCAGCCTTATGTGTGGGTTTAGTTCCTCTTGGAGTTCATGTAGCACACAGCCCGGGACACCATCTGGTCCCATTGATGCTGTGTTTTTAGCTTTAGAGAGGGCGGCTCTCACCTGGGCATCTGAGATGTTAGGGAGGCTACACTCTGCTGGGATAGTTATTTCTCCTTTTGGGGGGGGGAGGAGAAATTTGCACTGAACCTGTCTGCCAGAATGTTGGCAATGTCAGTGGGTTCAGTGTATTTTGTGTCATTTTGGACTAACTCTGAGCATATCTGGGAGTTTCCACCCAGGTTTCTAACACAGCTAAAGAAGGCCTTGTGATTGTCTTTTGTGTCATTTGCGATTTTTCTCTCAAAGTTGGCCTTGGATGATTTTATGAGTGATCGTAGTTTTTGCTAGTACTGATCAGAGATGCCTTTCCTTTTAGGGATTTTGCTCTGTCATGTAGTAGCTTCCTCCTTCTGTTGTAAAGTTTGTTTATGGCTGGGGTCCACCAGACCGGTCGCCTGCCTTTGGGGGAATGGGTCTTGGTTTTATTTGGGATTGCATGATCCATGCATTCTTGAAGGTGCCCATAGAAGGCATTTACAAGGGATTCAGCAGTGTGGGTTGTGGTTTCCACTGGCCCAGGGGCCTTGAAAGATACCACTTCAGTCTTAAGAAGTGTGAAGTTTGCTTTTGAGAAGTTCTTCACTGTGGTCTTTTGTGCAGGGGTGGGCGGGATGTGGATTTCCAGTGAGATTAATTTATGGTCTGATCTTACCAAAGAGGGATGTACTTCGTGTGGAGCATTTTGTCCCCATGTTTGTGATGATCAGGTCTAGTATATTGTCTCCTCTTGTGGGAATGGTGACTAGTTGTTCCATTGCATTTGAGTTTATGAATTCTAAGAACCTTTGGGCTAGAGTGTTGGGGCTTGAGTAATGTTCCCAGTCTATGTTTGGGTAGTTGAAGTCTCCCAAAATGATGGTATTTGGAGAGACATTCATACTCTCCAGTGTCTTCAGGAAGGCTGTGTGGGGTTCCTGAGTTTGAGAGGGTGGTCTGTAGCATGCTACAAACTGTAAGGCAGTTTTGCCTATGGTTAGTTGCTCCTGGATAGTCTCCGATGCTTCGTGCGTTGCCACTAACCTGGAGGTGTGGGTATCTTTGATGAAAATGGATACTCCCCCTCCTTTTGTGGTTCTGTCCAAGTTTTGGGGCCGGAAAGCATGATATGAGGTAAAACCTGATAGTGCTGGGGTGCTCTCAGGAGCCTTGAACCAGGTTTCAGTCACTGCACAGACATCGATGTTATCCATACTGAGAAGGGCTTCGAGGGCGTGCATCTTGAGGTTTAGACTTCTGGCATTGAGCAGCATTACCCTTAGTTTTTTTCCACTTGTGTTATTTAGGGAGGTAGGTTTGTCATTTGAGCCTTGCCTAAAAAAGGCACTATGGGGGTGGCAAGAGCCTTGGCCAATATCCGGAAGCCCAGGGGTGACAGGTGCAAACCATCCCTTGCGAAGCAGCGTGGCTTGTCAAGCATGTCATCCCAAGCAGACAGACACTGGATCCCCTTAGAATGACACCAGTAATTAAGCCAATTGTTAAAACTGATCATTTTGTCTTTGTACTGTGGCATCATTCTTGGTGAGGGTAAGATGCTGCTCAGGGTCAGGATCATACCGGCCTGGGCTACATAATCAGAGAGCTCCTCTATGTCTCTTTTCATATAGTCCAGGGAGGTATGTCTCAGGTCGTTTACACCTGCATGTACAATGACTGAGTCATATTTGTACTTGCTGTGGAGTGACCTGAGTGCTTGTGTTATGTGGCGGATTCTAGCTCCCGACAGGCAGCTTACTGTGACCCTCTCCTTGTTCAGTCTGGTGAGCGGGACGTCAGTGTGCCTGACTATGGAGTCACCTATTACAAGTGTGTCTGGCATGTTGTTTGGCCTTAAGGGCTGTGACTGTTTAGCACACTGACTTTGTCAACTATGTGTTGCATTTGCTATGTCTTGAGGTGGTGGTTGCTTGGGTGTCTGCTTTGGAGGCCTCTGTTGTTTTGGTAGATTTTAATCAGCCTCAGTATGTTTTTGTGTGTTTATGTGTTTTGTTTGCAGTTGTGATAGTTCTATGTGAGACTGGGTTTGTGGTGTGCGTGGTTACCTTCTCCTCCTGACTGGTCTTGCCAGTACTGAATTGAGAGAGCTCAGCCTCCAGTTTGGCTATATAGTTGCATCTCTCGCATATATTTGTATTTGTTGGGAGGAGGAGAGGGTTGTCTGTGTACATGAGGCAATTGTAACATTGCCTCAAGATTCCCAGATTCACCAGCTGAACAGGAGAGGACGCTAGCAACTGACCCTTCGACATGCTAGAAATAGTGAAAAAGATTGCTGTGTAACTGAGTCAGAAAGGACCTATAGGGAAATGGGTACTCAACAGAATTTAGGTGAATGAAGTACTTTTCGTTTGTTTAAGAGTGCTTTACCTGTATACAAAATGCTGTTCATATTTACCAACATATTTATGCAATTAAGATCTATAGCTGTATCTAATGTATGTATTGTTATTTATAAATGTATTTTCTTAACAGATGAAATGTTTATTATATATGTGTTTTTATAGTAGAATTATTCATGTATTATACACAGCTATATATTTTTAAAGAAAGAACATATTAATGTGGTTTTAACTTGAGAGCACACTTAAGTAATTAATTCATTTAAGTTAATTGATTGTGATTAATCAATTAAATTGTATATAAAAAAGGGAGGAAGTGTGTAAGGTTTTGTATCTGATGAAGTCCAGTTTGTATTGAGTGTGAATAAAGGGAATGAAAGCGATTATAACCTTACCCTGCCTGGTGTCTGGTTCTTTTCAAGGAGAAGGTATCCTGTGACATTTTTGTTGGATTATTTGCTTTTATGTGTTTTACTATTGTGATAAATGTTAAATAAATAAATAAATAAATTTCATGGGCCTCATCTGATACATCCTTCCTGGTTGCTGGCTCACAGACTAGACCTCCTGTCGCATCTTTGTAGGTATCCTCTCCCAAACCTAGACAGCCTCGGTCTTCCCACTTGGTTTCTCTAATTTTGACAATGGCCAGAGTTGCCAGGTTTACAGAAGTAGCAGCACGTTTTGACAGTTTCTTAAAAGGCTTGCACCAGAAAACTGTACAAAAATAAGTTGAGAAGGTTCTGTTTTTAGGTCTTAGACAAGAGATTAGATCCCTTTTCTGCTCCTCTGCCATCCATTTTGGACTTCCTTTCAGAATTGTTTTGTAAAGACTCCAGTTTCTCCACTATAAAAGTCACCTGGCAACAATTTCTAATTTTCATGTTGTCCATAACCAGACTTTTATAGCCTCATTGAGAGTTTCTAAGGATTTTCTTAGTGGTACTTTTCTTATTAGATATTCAATATGGGACCCTGTCCCTCCTTGGGATATCACAGTAATGTTACAAGCCCTTACAAAATTTCTTTTTGAGCCAGCCGTTTCAGTGGATGTTAAGTTTTTGACTTGGAAGGCCATCTTTTTGGTAGCAATTACCTCAGCAAATGGGATTTCAGAATTACAGGTCCTCTTTTGTAAACCACTGTACCTAGTCTTCCATAAAAACAGTTTTCCTGAAACCAGATCCTTCCTTTATTCCTAAGGTGACATACAAATCCAGTATCCATCAGTATATCCATCGGTTTATTAACCTGCCAGTTTTAGTTCCAAGGTAGTCTAGCAAAGGAAAATATACCCTGCAATTTGCTTGATGGTCACAGACAGCTCAGATTTTATCTTCATAGAAAAAAAAAGTATTAGAAAATCAGATCAGTTGCTTTTTCCAAAACTAAGCTAATTTATGGTGTATCTGAGGTCACTCTTTCAGTATGGTTGTGAAATTGTATTTTGTTTGTTTATGATAAACTGGGACTACATTTACCCAAATAACCTACAGCCCATTTAACTAGATCACTGGCAACCTGAACAAGTTTTCAAAGCAACTTACCAATTGGTGAAATTTGTACTGCTGCAACATGGTGTACAATTCATACCTTTGCGTCACATTATAAACTGGATATACAATCCAGATCTTGCTCATCTTTTGGCTCTTCTGTGGTCAGGATTATCCTTCCATGAGGTCACCCACAGAGAACAGTAGCTAGGGAAACTGCTGCATCAGTTGAATCAGATGAAAGTGGGCAACATCAGATACAAAAGTTATGTATTCACCATAATGATATATCTTTGTTGTCCTATTTTCATCTAGTTCAACATCCCTGCCTCCATTTCCCTTCCAAATTGTCACCTTTAGTACCTTGAAGAATGGGTGGTACCCTAGGAGTCTTGCATTTTCATCAGAAATTATTCCAGTAGGTATAGCAAACTGATAGTCCAATTGTGTAGAATATATTTTTGCCTTCTCTGTTCGTTTTGGGGCAGCAAACTTGAAGTGAGATATTCAGAGAGAAATAGAGAGGGTTTATGGGTGGGGGACGAGTCAGAGCTCTGGATCCACGTGTTTGAAGGTACTGAGACTGTATCTGAGTTGGATCAGAGTCCCATCAGTTGAACCGTGTGAAAATAGGACAACACAGATCTATTGTTATGGTGACCACATAATTTAATTTGATAATTATAGATTAGACTGAGATGCCCAGTAATGTTGTTGTTGTTGTGTCTTTCGGCTTATCCCGGTTAGGGGTTGCCACAGCGGAACTCCGATCAGCTAATGTTTGGTAGTGGATTTTTACACGCCGAGTTACCAGCCCCGACGCACAACCTTCAGCGAAGGCACGCCCATTCACACATGCCTCCACACAGAAGACGTTCTAGCTGAGAATCGAACGCGACAATGTCTTGCAGTGAGGCGGCAATGCTATCGCAGCACCATTACCACAGTGTGAGATGCCCAGTAATATTTATGCAAATTGTTATTACAAATGCTGTGGTCCGTAATTACTTCTTTTATTGCATGATTTTTAGAATAGTGTTTTACAGTAATGAGTTTAATGTTTTTTATATATCTGCAAGTTTATATATATATATATATATATATATATATATATATATATATATATATATATATATATATATTGCTTTTGTCTATTTATAATAACCTTAAACGATTTTAACGATTGTGTACAGCAGTGCAAGTAAACCATTGCTTTCTTTTTCCCCACAGTTCTTTGCTGGTGCTGCATGATGCTATGTTCTGGTTAGTGTGCCTGGCTCCAGTCTGCATTGCAAGTCTTCAGATTCTGGCATGGACACCTTTTTCTATTCGAGATAGCCACACCATTCATACAAAGTACATTGAAAATTAAGTGATGGTTGCGGAGTGTAACAGTAAAAGGAAGCAGTGTTCCGGGAAACTGCACTGTACCTCCAGCTTTGGGACTGAATTTATGGTGGCTACTGCAGTGTGGTCATTGCAGTTATGAATTCTTGGTTATGGGGTCAACTTTTCCTACATCTGATTAGCATTGGTTCATTATGACAAGTACAATGAAAAGCACTTTGGCTGGAGAGTACATGATGTTTTTAATGTATAACTGGGTGTTATTTTGGGGAGTAATAATTTTGTGTATTGCTTTTATTTTTAAATTGCAGATGAATCTATAGGGGGAATCAAACTTGAGGCATGACTGAGAATGTATTTCTGCATTGTTAGATGACCTTGCAGAGTGCAGTTTTAAATGACCACATGAAGACATTTTAAAAACATCAGGTAGTTCAGGACCACCATTGTAGTTAATGTGCATGAACAAGTGACCCATGTAATTATTTTGAAAAGATGTTTGAAAGGTGCCCCAAATAGTCATGGTAAAGAGGCCAGGAGTTAGTACCACATGTTGAAATATGTAGCATTGACAGTTTGGAAATGAGCTGATGGTATCTAAAGTTCCAGATGTTCATCGTGCATACAGCTGCAGTAATCACAGATGGGTTTTCAGCCGTCAGGCGGTCTCTCGGTCGGCCGAATTCCAAAGTCTTGGTCCGGCGTCGGTTGTCGTCGCTTACTCTTCTGACGTCAGGAAGGCCAGAGTATATAAGACACAGCCAACGCCATGTTCTTCAGTCTTTTTTGCCGCGCGGTGCCCGAAGCAGAAGCAGTTCGCAAGTGCCGGTCGGCCAGCTCCTGAATTACGAAAATATTTGGAACCGAAGTCTTCATTAAAGCTAAGTACCCCGTTGGGGAAACTTTTCTTGCCTCAGACCGATGTCAGAAAAAGTTAATAATTGTATTTCTTGTGGGAAGCAAATACCGCATAAGGATTTCCATTCCCTTTGCATACCTTGTTTGGGCCCAGACCACGACGTCTCGGGCTGTCGCTTTTGTGCTACCTTCAATAAACGCACTATCAAGCGTCGGGCGGAGTTCGCCCAACACTATTTTGGTAAAGCTTTTGACTATAAAATGTCGGACACACCGACTACCGTTTTATCCAAAAAACGGAAGGAAAAGGACTGACACGCGAGGCCCGCGGTCTCCGCCGACACCACGCCAAAACAGGCTACACGTGGTCCGGTTCTCAGCGAGACGCCTTTGCAGTCCCTGACTACCGACGACACTCCTTTGGCGGTGTCCTCTGTACCCGAGACCGCTGGGTCCTCGGCCCTTTCCCAGACTACAACCGAAGCCCCGGCTTATGTCGAGCCTACTAATGTGGACAGGTCCACCTCCACCCATGGTGTTTTTAGGCCTTCATCTTCCTTTTCAATTAAGGCCTTTATTAAATCCAAAGCAGCCAGGCATTCCACTAGGCCTGCTGCACAAGGCCCATCTCCTGGACCCATGCCTAAGAAACAGATGCTTAAAATGGCTGAGGATCTAATAACCCTTATCAGAGGTTCTCAGCCCCCTCCTGACAAGAGACCCAGAGTGGAGGAAGAATCTCCCTCTTCTGATCAGGGATCCATTTTATCAGAACATTCTGATGCAGAAGAACACTCTTACTCCCCTTTTGAGGATTCGGATGCAGAACAGTCCATTCCTTCTGTATCCCCCCCTGAGGATTTTTCTTTTGGGGAAACCTTGCACACCTTGAGGGAACACTTCCATTGGGAAGGCCAAGACTTTTCAGATTCCAAGAAAAGACTTAGGGAATTTCTTTGGTTACCTCAGCACAGACCTCTAGCTATACCCCCTGTTTTGGATGTACTGGATGATGTCTATTCGGAGGCTTGTCTTAACCCTGATTCTCTGCCTCCTACACCAGTAAAGCCTGATAGGTATTACAGAGTACCCATTTCTCACCAATTTCTCTACAATTAAGGAACAAAATGTCTCAACCTGAACAACCAGATTTTAAAGAGTTACAGGATATGATGCATAGTGTGGAGCAAGTGGGTAAACACACCTTACAATGTGGTTATGATGCCCTAGAGGCCTCCAGTAGAGCGGCTGCTACAGGATCAGTCATTCGCAGACATGCCTGGCTTAGGGAACAAAATTTGCCTGATCATGTGAAAGCTAAACTTCTTGATGCTCCTTTACAAAAGGATGTATTATTTGGTACTAATGCTGAGGAGATACTACGAAAAATGGAAGAAAAAGCCAAATCTATGCAAACTGTCAAAGCTTTCTTACAGGTCCAGCCACCACGTTTTAGCAGGAATTGGCCTTCAAAAAACTGGTCCTTTCCAGCCACTGACAAGCCCCAAAGAGGTAGATACAGACGCACAAGGGGCAGAGGGCAACCACAAGAATCATATAGAGGCAGACAATGGCAATCTCCAGCACCAAGAGGTGGTGAAGACAGTGCACAACAATACAGGAAGCAAACCCAATGACTCCCTCATTTCCTTGCCAAGCAAGTCACAGCTGGCAGCACCTTTGGGAGGGAAACTAGCATTATTTGCAAGCAATTTGCATATTGTCACAACAGACAAATGGATACTGGACATCATAAACAGAGGCTACAAATTTCAATTTCACACTCTTCCAAAAATGAGAGGCATGCCAAACCTGCCACAAAATCAAAGGGCAGAGGCACAACTGCAAATTTCAAAGCTCCTAAACATGAGAGCTATACAAAAGGTACCTACGCACCAACAAGGTCAAGGTTTTTATTCAAGACTTTTTCTGGTACCAAGAAAAGGAACCGACTGGAGACCCATTCTGGACTTATCCATCCTAAACACATTTCTACTCGTTCCAAAATTCAAGATGCTTACATTACAGCAACTTCTTCCCATGCTGGGCAAGGAGTTTTGGCTGGTAACATTGGACCTCAAGGAGGCATACCTGCATGTCCCAATCAGACAAAGCTGCAGAAGATACCTCAGATTTCTTGCAGGTTCAATCCACTATCAATTCTCTGCATTGCCCTTTGGCTTATCTACTGCGCCCAGAGTATTCACAAAGTGCCTGGCATCAGTAATTGCCTACTGCAGACTTCAAGGGGATACAAATTTACCCTTATCTGGACGACTGCCTGATCCAAGCGGACAGCAAACACATACTACTGGAACATCTGGCATATGTGACATGATTACTGCTTTCTCTGGGATATACCATCAACAAGGAGAAATCAAGGCTAACACCATCTCAGAAAATAACATTCCTGGGTGCCAGCTTGGACACAAACACCCAGATGGCATATCTTACTCCAGAAAAACAAGGGCAACTATCTCAGTACTTCAAAACACTAGCAAAAAGTACCAGGCTTACTGCAAGGAAAATCCTGCAGGCTCTGGGATTCATGGCATCTTGCATTCTTCTAATCCCATGTGCAAAGTTGCATATGACGAAACTTCAGTGGTACCTAAAAAATCTATGGTCTCAACACAGTCACAGCTTGGAAGCAATTATACCGATAATTCCATGTTTGCAAAAGGAATTCCTATGGTGGGCCCAAGCATGTCAAGTAAACGCAGGCCTTCCATTCTGCAAGCCTCAAGCAAAACAAGTCATAACCACAGATGCCTCAGACGACAACTGGGGGGCCCACATGAAGGACAGGTGCATTCAGGGCAGATGGTCCCAAAAGGAAAAGCACCTTCACATCAATCAAAAAGAAATGCTAGCAGTAATAAATGCAGTTACAGCCTTCAAAGACTTCTTGCATCCAGGACAATTACTGATAAGAACAGACAACACCACAGTAATGTGGTACATAAACAAACAAGGAGGAACACATTCATACCCCTTGTGCAGACTAGCCATGACTCTTTGGAACTTGGCTCTGGAAAGACAAATCGAGCTTCAAGCACAGTACTTGCCAGGACTGGAAAACACACTGGCAGACACTCTAAGCAGAAAAATGACAGATCCACACGAATGGAAATGACATCCTCAGGTGTTTACAGAGATAATCCAAGCATGGGGGAGGCCAGACATAGATCTTTTTGCCTCCCACAGGAACCATCAATTGAAAAAGTTTTGTTCAAGGACCTTCCATCCAAAGGCCTGGAAAGTGGACGCCCTTTCATTCAGTTGGACAGCATGGACAGTTTATGCATTCCCACCTCTGCCTCTTCTGCCCAAGGTGCTTTTGAAAGCAAGAACAGACAAACCAAGGATGATACTGATTGCTCCAGATTGGCCAAGGCAACACTGGTACCCACTCCTGAGGAGCCTAACACATATTCCTCCCTGGTCCCTGCCTCTAATACCTCTTCTGCTGACTCAGAACAGATACAAAACTCTTCACAGCCAGCTGAAAACACTCAACCTCGCTGCATGGAAAATCCCTTAATACCACAACAGACCCTACTCTCCAAGGAGGTGCAGGATGTCATTTTGGAAGCCAGAAGACCATCTACTAGAAAAGCTTACTCCGCCAAATGGAAGCGGTTTTGCTGTTGGAATGAGAAAAGAGGCCAGGACCCTAGAAAATTGAACTTGCCTCAGGTTTTACAGTACCTGGCTGAACTGCTGAACAGTGGACTTTCATTTTCTTCCATAAAAATACATGCCTCAGCCATTTCTGCAGAATTCAACACGGATCCTTCTTTATTCTCTCACCCACTCTTACGGCAGTTCCTCAGAGGGGCTAAGAATATAAGACCTCCAAGGAAGCAACCAATACCAGCCTGGGACCTTAATTACATACTAGAAAAATTAACATTGCCTCCTTTTGAACCTGCTGCCTCAACAGATTTGCAATATTTGTCCTGGAAAACAAGTTTCCTTCTGGCCATCACTTCAGCTCGTAGGGTTTCTGAATTACAGGCCCTCATGGCGGTGCAGCCCTTCCTCATCTTCCATCAGGACAGGGTTTCCCTTCGTACCAACCCATCTTTTATGCCAAAAGTGGTATCCAGGGTAGCCTTAAATCAAGCCATACACCTACCTACCTTTTATCCTAACCCTCAAAACAAAGGGAAAGGCTGCTACACTCTTTAGACATCCATAGGCAGCTACGTTATTATTTGGACAGAACAAAGTCCTTCAGGAAATCAGAACAACTTTTGTGTCCTATGCTGTAGGGGCTCAAGGGAAACCAGTTACAAAACAGACCATTTCCAAGTGGATTGGCCACTGCATACGGTTTTGTTATTCCTATCATGGGAAATCTGTCCCTACTGGTATCAAATCTCACTCCACCAGGGCCACAGCCACCTCTACAGCCTTCCTCAGAGGTGTTCCTACTAAAGATATTTTGGAGGCAGCCACTTGGAGTTCTGTGCATACTTTCACAAAACACTACCACCTGCCCTTGTATTCCAGAACAAGAGCAGGCTTTGCCACTGCTGTTTTGCAGGGCATTCTGGCTCAACCCAGTTCCTCATAGTACCTACCACCCTATGCATAGCTATGGGACTCTACCCATCTGTGATTACTGCAGCTGTATGCACGATGAACATAGTACAGTTTTGTACCTACCATAAATGTAGATGTTTGAGTGCTAATACAGCTGCAGTACAGGTTTCCCTCCCTCCTTCCCCACATACCACTTGACTGGGTTTTCCTGCTATGTTTTATTTGCTTGCTTACACTGATTTTGCATTACATTGCATTTGTTTCACATGCACAAAAGCTTTATTTATGTATTGCCTTCCTTTTGGGGGCACCTGACATCTGGGGCAAGAAAGACTGAAGAACATGGCGTCGGCTGTGTCTTATATACTCTGGCCTTCCTGACGTCAGAAGAGTAAGCGACGACAACCGACGCCGGACCAAGACTTTGGAATTCGGCCGACCGAGGGACCGCCTGACGGCTGAAAACCCATCTGTGATTACTGCAGCTGTATTAGCACTCGAACATCTACATTTATGGTAGGTACAAAACTGTACTTTTTTTCACTTGGCTTAAAATGAAAATAAATGCAGCCAGTTTAGGTGTTCAGGGAAATAATATGATGCAGTAGGTAAGTACTTTGTTTGCACACAAAGAAGTCAGTATCTCTGCACATTAAGGTGGATTTAGTATGATAATGAATGCATTTTGTATACTGCAGCCTGCACTACACTGCCTCATGCAAATAAATTTTTGCAGTTTTTAGATTAAGTGCTGTATTATTGTATTTCCTCCAGTGATATTTAGTTGACACCCTTTTCCCAGCTTTTCTTGTGGCATGTTAAATTTGCTGAGGTACAGCAGACCTTGCACTTTGGTAATGTTTGAAAGTGTCTGTTGTCTTGGGTTTTGAGAAAGGACATTCTTCAGATATTTAGAGGAGAAATGTTTTTATATGCACAAGGTTAGGAAGCCTATATCTTTTCCCTAGGAGAATGAAACTTTCACTTACTGAAAGCTTAGAAGGTATTCTGTCAGCAGATGCTCTGGGTATATCTACACTGTTCAACCTAGTATGGACCGATTGATTGCATTTTTGCCAAAAAGAAGAGAAAAAAAAAGGCTGAAAATGCAGTTCATCAAGTAAGCATTCATATCCCCAAGGGGGGTGGGACCAAGGGTACTACAAACCTGCACATTTGCCACTAATGTAATTAACTCCAGGATCATGCCATTGTGCCTAGGGACCAGAAAGATAAGCACAAATTCCACACATTGCCACATCCCTTTTAAGGGTATATTTTTTGTTAAAACTGCTGAAAATTGCTATTCAATGCAGTCATTTAGTTGTATAACCTCCATTTCTGTAGCAAATATTTTCTAGCTGTGTAGAAGTGGATGCTTTTATTTCTAGATGACTAAGAAGTACACTTCTCACCTTCCATTTTTAGTGTTTATGAAGAATTTTCTTTTCTAGCTTTTCACAATTGTATGTACCTTAATTGCTTGCTAAGAGTAAGTTGTAGATTTTTGAGTACATTTTTTTCTTATTTTATATGAAGGTGAAGCAGAACTATTGCCTTAAGCATTTAGTGAAGAAAACTAATGCCTTCAGATTTTTGTGTGTTTATTTTGGGTATGGGGTACTTTATTTAAACATTGAGAAACTGACCTTCATATGTTCAGCTGGGAAAAATCTTATTATAAGAACCTCAGCCTAGAGAAGACCCAATTTCATATGCCTGGGAAAATAAACATTTTCTGTGTACTCCTTTAAGAACCCCTTGCTTTTGAATATTTTTGAGATGGTAGTGCCTGTTTCCATGTGCATTAAAGGAAATTTTTCTTATGCAGAAATTCTTAAAGAAGAAGTCTGTAGGTACACAGAAGATGAGTGTATCATCCTTAAGTGTTTGTAATGACAACATTCATTACCAGACGTTTAAGAAGGGAGACTGCATTGTGTTGATTTAAATAGAATCTTTTGTGGTCATGGTTAGATTTTGGAAGAGAACCCTTTTGAAAGACATTCGCCTCAAAGGAGTCGTCATATGAAATGTTTGGCATGATTTTTCTAGATATTTGAGAAGGTAAACACCCCTCTTGCAGATGTTTTTAAACAGGTGGCTTGGAAGAGGAGATCCTGTTTCTAAATCTTTTGTCATTTTTTTATGCTGGGTCTACTGCACCCATTATTTATAACTTTTTATTTCCAAATTGAATTCCTTACATTTTTTCCTATACAACTTGTTGAGACCATGGTTTGCATCTTGTTTAATTTTCCAGTTTTGTTGTAGTTTAACCACAGATGTTAATAATATTTACACATAATCTGTGTTATATTTCTTCATTCTGATGTTTTGTAGTGGCACTTTGCTGTATATTAGCAAAATATATAATTACCAATGTCAGTACACATTCCTGCAGGAATGTCCACTCTGTGTTCCAGACCCAAGCCCTGGTATGTACTGTAGAAGGTTAACTGTCAGAATTGCAGGTCATTTTTTTTTAATTTCTCAAGGGAGCAAACACAAAATATTCCTGTCACTAATTGCCTCTTCTCATCTCTGCAGGGAAGCTTTACCCTGTATATCCTATTTATTAACATAGTCAACTCAAAGGTTTCTGCAGTCCGTCAGGTTGAGTTCATTTTTGTGCTCAATGCCAGTGTACTCTGCTGCTCTAGAATATTAGTTGGTTGTTAAAAATAACATACCAAATAAGATTTTTTTCATTTTGCCTTGTACATTGGTGTCTGTTTACACAGTCTCTGCTTATGCTTCCTGGATATCACATATGAAGGGTAACAGACAAGGAGGGGGTTGCGTTTTGCACTTGACCTGTCTAATCCTTGCAGAGACACACTGATGTCTCCATCTTTAGTGGGAGACAGCAAAAAGAATACTTTTGCATAAAGCAGAATGAGAAATTACACACATGCTGCTTCTTAGGGTAATTCTATTTCTGTATATGAATTTGGTAGGCACTTAGGAAAGTGAGATGATTTTTTATGAGGTTTTAGGAGTTGTTAATGCCAGCATTAATTGCACAGCGATTTAAACTCCTTGCTGTGATGCCCAAGACCCAGGTTCAAGTACTAGTGTAGTCTTTCTAAAGTACAATTATTCCTCTTTTAGGATCATAGGTTCATAGATTAGTACTAGATCAACTGCTCTTGTGAGCCATTTTAAGCCTAGCCAATTACCTTACGTGAGAATTCAACCCCGCACCTTTTGTCTGTAAGGTAAACACCTTTAACCATTATACCAAAATCATTGTGCACTTGGGTGTCAGACAGGGAAGGGTGGATAGAAGTTAGTCATTTTTGCTTTTGGGCTAAATATGATGAACACCACTGTCTCAGATCCTCTTATTTTTTTAGTTAGAGGCATCGAGAGGTGTGAATTCAATGATGTATGAGCCAGAACAGGATCTTATACATTGTGGAAACCCAGAGGTTAGAAGATCTCTGGAGCAAGTATGTAGAATAACGTGTATCGTTACAGTTATAGGAACAGTTAAATAGTATATAAAATAAACAGAACTGAAGGTTACTTTCATGAATATGGACATAGACAGGGTTTACAGATACCATACGTAAGATCAGAATAACAAGGTGACATGGAAAAAAATGTTCGAGGATTAACAGAGTAACACTTTACAACTCCATGAGTACCATATAGAAGATTGCTACCTTTTTGTGAGCAGAGTCTGAAGCATGTTGTAGTTTTTAACATAATAAAATAAAATAACACCAGAAAGGAAACAGTAAAATCCAACACCAGGACCGTAAATTTTAAGTTAAGCGCTTTTCACTCACTTTATTAACAATGAGCTTCTTCAGAACAAAGTACCTTACACAATTAATCCCTTTATAAACAGTAATCAATTAAGTTAATTAAGTCACATGACATTCCCAACAGGACATTAATATAATGTTCAATTTTTGAATGTTTGAATAATCAATGCTGATAATAATAAATCTGTATAAATGTAAAAAAAATAGATAACTTGTACAACATATTGACATGTATTCGTGTATAAAAGACATATATATATATATATATATCTGTAAATAAAAATAATAATAGAAATGAAAATGAATATAAAAAATATATAAAATATATATGTATATACATATATATGTATATCTAAATGTATCTATGTTAATTGATATGTGTATAAAAATACACCTCACAATTTACTACCTGTTCCTAGCTAATGTTAAAAAACATTTAATGTTAATGGTGCCATTAAGGCCAGGAGTTTGGTCAGCAATCAACATAATTTGCCATAAACTTTCTCGACACTCCAAAAAGGTCTTGTAATCACCTATAAATAAGCCTGAGTTTACCTTCTCTAACACAAAAAAAGAAAACTTCTTGAACAGGGGACACACTGTAGCGTGAACAGCCAATGCATTGGTACTGTCTTTCTAATGGCTAAACAATGTTCGTAAATTCTTTTGTTAAGAGCTCTAATGGTCTTACCAATGTAAAACTTGTCAAATGTATCACACTTAGCACAATAAACATTAGTTGTGTTACAAGTGTAATGATCCTTGGACCAAAAAGTCCTCACAATGTGCTTAAATTCAATACTAGACATGTTGCTTATAAATCTACATTGTTTGCACCATCCGTAAGAAAAACTTCCAACAGTATGAGATGTCATATTAGAAACCACTTCTTTGCTATTGTTCTCCAAAATGGACTTAATGTTAGTATTTTTATAAGTAAAGAATGGCCTGTCCCCCACAGCCTTTACAAGTTCCATGTTCCCCATCATAACTTTCCAATGGTCTAATAAAGTCTTTCTAATGTAGACCATCTAATTACAGATGGGAATAGGAAAAGCTAAGGAAAATTTGGAAGAATCATTATGTTGAGCGATGATAGACAACCCCCCTAGACGTGTCACCAAAGCTTAAAATAGCACAGGCCGAGGTGTCCCTAAGCCCCATAACTTCTTGAATTATCTTATTAAGCCAAACCAAATCATAACCTCTTTCAACAAAAAACTGTGTCAGCTTAACCACCTCGTGCAGGAAAACAGAATGTTCACTTGTTAACTTGCTGAGGCGTATAAACTGACCTTTCACTACTCCACCCTTCATGTGAATAGGATGTAGACTATCCTTGTGCAGATACTGATTCACAAAGGTGGTCTTCCTAAATATCTGACTCTTAAAACTTTGAGAAGAAGTGTCAAAAGTTAGGTGTATGTCCAAAAAGTCAATGAACTTACCAAAACCACCAACTGTGAACTTTAGAAAAGTAGTAGTAAGATTCAGGTGTTTAACAAAGGCTAAAAAGCTAACACTGTCACCCTTCCACAGAAAAATTAAGTCATCTATGTATCGCCTATAAAACAAGATGTTTTCTGAATGGGGCAGAACATAAAGATGTTTCAATTCCCAAAGGGCCATTACCAGATTAGCAAAAGATGGAGCAACCCTTGACCCCATTGCAACACCAGATGTCTGCTGAAAAAAGTGGTCACCAAACTTGAAAAAATTGTTGGTTAGAACTAATTCCATTAAGGTACAAACAGTATTAACAGTATTGTTCCCAAAATCTGTATACTATGTCAAATATTCCCTTAAATATTCCAAACCAACCTCCTGATCAGTGTTTGTGTACAATGATGTAACGTAAAGGCTTGCAAAAGAAAATTCACCAGATACTTCAACCTTATTCAAAAGTTCTAACAAATGCCAGGAATCACGTAAATAAAATTTAGATTTCTGGACTACAGGGTTCAATAAACTGTCTAACCAAACAAAAATAGGCTCTGTTTTGGAATAAACAGCAGACACAATGGGTCTAAAAGGGGGGGTTAAAGCAGTCTTTGTGCACTTTGGGGATGCCAAACAGCACCGCCATTTTAGGATATTCAACATGTAAAAATTTGTAGATATCAAAATCAATGCTAACCTCATAGAATAGATCAAATAAAGTAGTGTCCAGTCTTTGAAAACAACTTTGAATAAAATCACTACTTACTATCCTGTAACAATTATCATCATTTAGTAAGGAAAACATAGAATGCTCATATTCAGTTGTTTTCATAATGACTATAGAGCCCCCCTTGTCAGCTTTCATGACTCGATGTTCGTTGTTTCTACTTAGGTCACTAAGAGCCCTTCGTTCACCTTCTGACAAATTAGAAACATAAGACCCTGCTCTCAAAGTTCTAAACTGTTTTTCACATAGTGTACCAAAAACCTGTATGGTGGAATTTAAGGCAGGGTTATATGCACTTTTCTTTTTAAAAGTTGTTGATTCATTCCTAACTTCTGGAATGTTGTCAAAGGTAAACTTCAAATTTAAGTTTCCTTAAATACAATCTAAAATCAACAATCAATTTAGGAATGTTAACATTGTTTGAAGGAATGAAAGAAAAGCCACGCTTTAAAACAGAAACTAAATCATTATTAAGGTCATCACCAGTGAGATTTAAAATCTCAATGTCAAAAGTTAATTCCTTTTCTGACCTTTCCCCTTCCCCCCCATTTTTGTTCTGTGCTTGTTGTGACTATTTCGGAGTCTTTTTGTTGCCTGAGGAGTCCATTAAAAAAGGACCTGTAGCATTGACAACACCCAAAGTGTCACTAGAACCTTGATTAACATGACCAGTTGTGTCCCTGTTATCATTCAGACCAGAATTGCCTGAATTATCCGAAACATTGTGTACTTTACTATTACTGTTTTCATTGTTGTTACCACTCAACCTAGTCACTATGGCAAAATACTGATGTTCATCGTGTTTCACTGTTGCAGTCATGACTGTAGGGTTCTCCCCTGCCGGCAGGCAGCCCTCGGTCGGCCAGAATCCCAAAGTCTGGGTCCGGCGTCGGCTGTTCAACCATGCTCCCTGACGTCAGAGCGCCAGGAGTATAAAGCTGACAGCCGACGCCATCTTCTCCAGTCTTTCTTACCGTGCAGTGATAGCAGTTCGCAAGTGCCGGTCGGCTGACTCCTGACGAATTTTACTGATATACTTCGGTCCGAAGACTTTCTTCTCCACTCAAAGCCAAGTACCCGTTGAAACTTTTTCTTGCTCCACTCCGATGTCAGAAAAAGTTAATAATTGTATTTCATGTGGGAAGCAAATACCTCATAAGGATTTTCATTCTTACTGTATTCCTTGCTTGGGCCCTGACCACGACGTAGCTAGTTGTCGGTTTTGTGCTAGATTCAATCAATGTACAATTAAGCGAAGGTACGATTTTGCTTTTCATTACTTCGGTAGGCGCTTTAACTACAAAATGTCGTCGGATACGGTCCCGGCTACCGGAGTTCACAAACGTCGCAAGGATAAAGACAGGCCTCCGAGCTCCAAATCTGATGATAGCACACAAGCTGAGCCAGCTTCAGGTTCGGCCGTCATTAGTGAGGCGCTTTTGCAGCCCCTGTCGTCGGCCATTTCAGAACCGACGGCCGAAACGGACTCTCATGAGGAGCCAACCAGGCCTTTAAATATTTCTGTTGCAGGACCTTCGGACAATGCTCCTTCGGATGGGTCCGGAGCCGCTGTGCAGGTACCAGCTTCCGAAGGGGTTTTTAGGCCTACTCAGCTACTAATAAAGGCAAAGACAAAGGCAAAGACTCCTTCAAAATCAAAGACTTCTACACAGGCTTCTTCTGAACCGGCTCCCAAGTCACAGAAACAGTTACTCAAGATGGCGGAGGATTTACTTACTATGATTAGGGGTTCTCATCCCCCTCCAGACAAAAGGCCAAGGCAGGATGTTTCTTATGATTCCTCTGATCAGGCTTCTGTTTCCTCAGTTTCTTCTTCTGATCAGGAATATTCTTTCCCTCCTTATGAGGATTCTGATGCTGAAGAATCCATTCCTTCAGCTTCTCCCCCTGAGGATTTCTCTTTTGGGGAAACTTTGCATGGAATGAGGGAACATTTCCACTGGGAAGGACAGGAGTATTCGGAATCCAAGAAAAGACTGAGGGAATTTCTTCTTCTTCCCCAACATAGACCCCTGGCTATTCCTCCTGTTTTGGATATTGTGGATGATGCCTTTTCGGAGGCTAACTTAACCCCTGACTCTTTTCCTCCTGCTCCTGTTAAGCCTGATAGATATTACAGGGTTCCTGATTCCCATCAGTTTTTATACAAGAACCCTTCTGCTGACCCTGACACCATTTCCCAGGGTCCTAAGGGAGTTAAGGCCGCTTCTGCCAAAAATCCTATTCCTACTGAAAAGGATTCTTGATCCTTAGAAAGATGGGGCAAAAAGGTGTAAACTTCTGCTACTTTGTCCATTAGGGCTTTAAACTGTCAGTTTCATATGTTTAAATACCAGCAATTTCTATTGTCTGTCTTAAAACAAAAGCTTACTTCCATTTCTGCCTGTGTAGATGATAAGGAATTACATGACTTATTGCATGCCACTGAACAGGTTGGGAAGCATGGTTTACACTGTGGATTTGATGCCTTGGAAGCTTCTTGTAGGGTTGCGGTCTCTGGCAGTCATTAGAAGGCATGCATGGCTAAAGGAACAAAATTTACCTGAACAGGTAAAGGCAAAATTATTGGATGCTCCTGTTCAGCATAATGTTTTGTTTGGATCGAAAGCTGAAGAGGTGATTAAAATGATGGAGGATAAGGCGAAATCCATGCAAACAGTTAAAGATTTCTTACAGGTACAGCCTCCTAGATTTAGCAGGAATTGGCCTTCAAAAAATTGGCCCTTTCCCACTTCAGACAGGCCTCAGAGGGGTAGATACAGACGTTCCAGAGGGAGGCCTCAATCACAAGCTGCTTATAGACCAAGACAGTGGACTGCTTCCACCCCTAGGGGAGGAGAGGACAGGTCACAATCTCAAAGGAAACAAACTCAATGACTCCCTCTGTGGGGCTACAGGAACTTCTTGCCTGGAAGCCCCTCTCGGAGGAAAACTCTCTCTTTTATCAAAATTGGACTCAAATAACCCAAGACAAATGGGTTTTGGATGTGGTTTTAAGAGGTTACAAATTCCATTTTCATACCTTGCCAAAGCCAAGCGGATGGCCAGACCTTCCAAAACATCAATGGACGGAGGCCTTAAACCAGGTGGAAGCTCTTTTGGCTATGAATGCCATAGAACTGGTTCCTCTTTCAGAGATGGGAAAAGGGTTTTATTCAAGGCTCTTTCTAGTCCCAAGGAAGCAAAACTCATGGAGACCCATTCTGGATCTGTCGGTCTTGAACACCTTTCTAGAGATTCCAAAATTCAAGATGCTTACTCTACAGCAGCTACTTCCAATGCTGTCCAAAAATGCATGGATGGTAACTTTGGATTTAAAGGAGGCATATTTACACATTCCCATCAGGCAGGATCGCAGAAAATACCTCAGGTTCAAAGCCGGATCGAGGCACTTTCAATTCTCTGCGCTGCCCTTTGGATTATCTACTGTGCCCAGGGTCTTCACCAAATGCCTGGCTCCAGTACTAGCTTACTGCAGACTCAAGGGAATTCAAATTTACCCTTATCTGGATGATTGTCTAATTCAGGCAGACAGCAAGGATGTCTTACTCCAGCATCTAGAATTTGTACAGAACCTCCTCAAGTTCCTGGGATTCTCTGTAAACATAAAAAAGTCAAATTTGACACCATCACAACAGATAACTTTTCTGGGTGCACTTCTAAACACCACAACCCAGATGGCATTTCTGACATCCGAAAAACAGTTACAGCTGGCTTCAACTTTCAGAACCTTGGCCACTTTAACTCATCTATCTGCAAGGAAATTCCTGCAGGCTTTGGGTTACATGGCCTCCTGCATACTTCTCGTACCATATGCAAGACTACACATGAGGAAAATACAGTGGTACCTAAAAAGTGTATGGTCTCAGCATTGCCACAGTTTAGACGTACTGATCTCCATTCTTCCTTGCCTTCAGAAGGAGTTTCTTTGGTGGTCCAGGGCATGTGCTCTAAACAAAGGGAAGCCCTTCCGTCTGCCTCCTGCCTCTCAGATTCTAACCACGGACGCCTCGGATTATGCTTGGGGAGCCCATTTTCAGGGCAATTGTTTGCAGGGCCTTTGGACAAAGGATCAGAAGCACCTGCATATCAATTTAAAGGAAATGTTAACCGTTCAGAAAGCTCTATTGGCCTTCAGAAATCTTATACAACCAGGACAACTGTTAATACGGACAGACAACACCACAGTTATGTGGTGCATAAACAAGCAAGGGGGATCTCATTCCTACCCCCTTTGCAGACTAGCCATGGATCTATGGGACACAGCTCTATCTTGCAATCTGGATCTTCAAGCTCATTTTCTACCAGGGAAACAAAACTTCCTGGCAGACAGTCTGAGCAGAAATCTTTCGGATCCACACGAGTGGATGCTGGACACCAAAATATTCAGGATGATAGCAGTCTGGGGATGTCCTCACATAGACCTCTTTGCATCCCATCTCAATCAGCTACAGACTTTTTGCACCAGGATTTTCCACACAGAAGCTTGGAAAGTGGGACGCCCTGTCATTCAGTTGGAGGAACCTCTCGGGATATGCCTTTCCGCCTCTTCCTCTTCTTCCACGGGTTTTATTGAAGATAAAACAGGACAAGCTCAAGATGATAATCTTGCTGGCTCCAAATTGGCCTCGGCAGTTTTGGTATCCAATGCTGAAAAACCTATGCCTGGAGCCCCCATGGGTTTTACCTCAGTCTCCGAACCTTCTGTCCCAACATCAGGGTCAGGTTCTTCACTCTCATGTCAGAACTCTCTGCCTGGCAGCCTGGCTAATCCAGGACCTTTGATTTCTTCTTTACTACCCAAGCAGGTTATGGACGTCATTTTAGAAGCCAGACATCCTAGCACTAGAAAATCTTATGCAGGAAAATGGAAAAGATTTTGTTCCTGGATGCAGGCTCAGGATTCTGATCCTCTTCTTCCTAACATTACTTTAATCTTACTTTACT
Organism: Protopterus annectens; assembly: GCF_019279795.1. Lineage (NCBI taxonomy): Eukaryota > Metazoa > Chordata > Ceratodontiformes > Protopteridae > Protopterus > Protopterus annectens. The sequence continues at coordinate 501,436,435 of NC_056746.1, read as the reverse complement.
TGACAGACCTCTTACATAAGGGTCTCTCTTTCTCTTCCATTAAGATATATGCCTCTGCTATTTCTGCTCATTATAATTCCGACCCTCCCATCTTTTCCCACCAGCTCATGAGGCAGTTTCTCAGGGGAGCTAAGAACTTAAGGCCTCCTAGATCTCCTCCCATTCCTGCTTGGGATCTCAACTATGTTTTGGAAAAACTAACCTTGCCTCCTTTTGAGCCTGCGGCTGCTTCTGACATCAAGTTTTTATCTTGGAAGACAGCTATTCTGTTAGCCCTAACCTCTGCCAGGAGGGTTTCAGAGTTACAAGCTCTTATGGCTGTGGAACCATATATTATTTTTTATCAAGACAGGGTATCTTTGAGGACTAATCCTACTTTCATGCCTAAGGTGGTTTCCAAAGTGGCTTTAAATCAAACTATCCACTTGCCAACCTTTTTCCCCACTCCTCAAAATAAAGGGGAAGGATCTTACATTCCTTGGATGTACACAGACAGCTACGTTTTTACCTGGACAGAACCAAGGACATCAGAAAATCAGAACAATTGTTTGTTTCTTATGCTTTGAGTTCCCAAGGTAAAGCCATTTCAAAACAGACCATTTCTAAATGGATTGCTCATGGAATCAGATTTTGTTATTCACACCATGGAAAGCAAATCCCAGGGAGTATACGAACTCATTCCATCAGAGCTGCTGCCACTTCTGCGGCCTTCCTCAGAGGAGTTCCTACCAAAGACATTTTGGAAGCTGCAACTTGGAGTTCAGTGCATACTTTTTCTAAGCACTACAATCTACCTCTATACTCTAAGTCTAGGGCAGGCTTTGCCTCTGCAGTCTTGCAGGGCCTTTTAGCCGCCCCTTCTTCATTATGACCACCTCCCTTTCTTTCAGCTTTGGGATTCTACCCTACAGTCATGACTGCAACAGTGAAACACGATGAACATAGTACAGTTGTGTACACCTACCATAAATGTAGATGTTCGAGTGTCTTCACTGTTGCAGTCTGGGTTTCCCTCCTGTCCCCTCTTGTTTTTACTTTTGTGTAATTCCTTTCTTCACCATTCTTCTGAGGTGTATTTGCATAGGTTATGGGACCTTTTTCATTTTGGGACTCCTGACATCTGGGGCAAGAAAAACTGGAGAAGATGGCGTCGGCTGTCAGCTTTATACTCCTGGCGCTCTGACGTCAGGGAGCATGGTTGAACAGCCGACGCCGGACCCAGACTTTGGGATTCTGGCCGACCGAGGGCTGCCTGCCGGCAGGGGAGAACCCTACAGTCATGACTGCAACAGTGAAGACACTTGAACATCTACATTTATGGTAGGTGTACACAACTGTACTTTTTCTGCCTTGATTCAAGTTCTTGAAATTCAGTGGATATGCTGAACCGTTGAAATAGGACAGCAAATCCCTTGTAAGTTTTCCACTTTTCCTTTGAATAACAGACGCCCTGTGTCCATCCACCTTAGCGGTAATGCCAGAATATAAAGTACAAAAGGAAGTAAAACAATATTCTTATCAAGTGTCTCTAGTTCATTTTTCATAGAATTATCATCTTTCTTATATTGTAAAATCAAAGCCTTCATAAGAGAAACACCAGTATTATTAAATAGTTCAACCAATTCCTTGTAAAATGTGTCCCCATATGCAACACAGTTGGGAAATCTGAAAACTCTTAAACCTTGTGGCACACAGCCACGTCTGATGTTCTCTTCAAAGTAAAGAATTTTCAGTTGTAGAGACACTATCTTTATCGCTAACTTTTCTAGTTTAAAAACATTGTTTTTGCAAGACTCAAAGTCTTGGTCATCATTATTCTCTGCTGTACCACTTACTTGAGCAGAATCGACACCATCCTTGACATCTGAAAAAGGATTGGAACTCGCCAAAAAAATGTTGCTGATAAGATCTTCACTAATGGAATTTGGAGCCACCAAAGAACCACCATTAACTCCAGAACAAAAAATCGGCCGCCTTCCACTTGCCTGAACGTGCGCGTCGGAAACCACTATGCCCACTTCTATTCCACAAGCTTGATTAGCTTGATTAGTCACCATGGTTACTAGACAGGCCCGAAAGCCTTGAGAAACCTTCACGGATAGCCCCCCGTGATAATGGAAGTGGGTAAAAAACTTTCTTACACTGTGAAGGACACCAATGAGGATGAGAAAAGGCAAACACTACTAAAAAAACTCCTGATGTCCACCACGGCAGTAAAATTTAATAGTAAAATCAAAACTTTAATAAAAAGAATATAACATAAAATAAGCAGTCCTCAGTCTTCCGATAAGCGGTATCAGCAAATAAGCCTTCCTCAGATCGTATAAAAAGGACTGTTCAGCTTTTTTATTTATAAGGCATCACAGCCATTCCTCATTTAGTTCTCTGACACGCCCTTGTTGCAAACCAAAAGGAGGCCAGCTAGCAGAGAGGTATAATTTCCTTCATTGTAATTAAAGGGGCAGTGCTTCTCTTTACTATAGGATTGTATATGAGAAAACTAATAGCTATGGATGTGAGTACATTATATGAATGAAGCAACATTCAAGTAAACTTGCTAATCATATTCCTTCTATTCTTAAGTGCAGGTTTTAATGGCACAATAGTATGATAATGGGAGTGAGCTGATCTGAAACTCCACCTGAATCACCAGGAGTGGAGTGTATATTAAGGTTGAGATTACTGTTGTGTGTCGATTTCCCCCCAATCGTGGTGCAAAACACAAAAACGCCAAAGTAAAACCAAACGAACTTCAAACAAAAAAAATTGAACATTATATTAATGTCCTGTTGGGAATGTCATGTGACTTAACTTAATTGATTACTGTTTATAAAGGGATTAATTGTGTAAGGTACTTTGTTCTGAAGAAGCGCATTGTTAATAAAGTGAGTGAAAGAGCTTAACTTAAAATTTACGGTCCTGGTGTTGGATTTTACTGTTTCCTTTCTGGTGTTATTTTATTTTATTTTGTTTGAAGTCCGTTTGGTTTTACTTTGTAGTTTTTAACATGTCTGGTTTGTTTGTACCAGAGAGTAATGTTAATGTCATTGCTGTGTGTCTTAGGTAACCATTCTACTTTGTGCTACCTGATAAATATGTTGACAATACAAGCTCCTTTTTGTATTTTGAATAATTAGGAATTAATTGGAGATTGTTTAATGGTATATTACTATAATAATACAATAGTGATAAGTTATCTTGCTTTTTTAATGAATCTGAGTTACAAAATGTTTTAAATGTTTCAGGTCATTTCTAAGAAGATGCAGCAAAGTCATACTATTCACGGTGCCTTTCTCTTGGGCTCTAAACTCCATGTACACTGTGATTTTTAGAAATGATATCCACCGCACATAATCCAAGTTTGAAAACAGATTGTGATCTGAGCTGTTGAAATGGACGTTTGGAATTATTTTCCCGTGAAACAGTAGATCTGATATTGTCTTTTCTGTCTGTTCTTCAACGTATGGGTTCCCTGACCTCGGATCCAACTATAGTCACTTCTAAGTTTTTGATCCAGTACTCAGGCTCCTCTCCTTACCCATAATCCCTGTGAAAGGAATGACATACCTCAGATATCGTCTTGCCTTTATAAGTGATTGACGGATCGTAGGTTGCTTAGGGAAAATACTATAGAACAAGCTTTATAAGATAAGAACTACTTCAGTTGACTTCTTCTTTTAAAATATACTCTACCCCTTTTCTTCTAGCACTTTTTGCATATTGTTCTCTTCCCCGCTTTTCTTCTCATTTCTGGCACAAGATTCTGCATTAAAAAAAATGATAATATATACAGTATCTTCATAGCTTAGTTTGGTTTTAAAAAAAGGTATTTTTTTTGTCTGATTTTACTTTTTTCTTTCTCCAGGTGGCAGAAAAGCCTTCAGGCATTAAAAAATGCATAGCTTTCTTGCACAGCTCCCGAACTCAGACTCACATGATAAGTGTGTTTACTGCTTAAGACCATTGCATCTGGACATCTCTTGTTCCATTTTTGAGGCTTTCAGCCAGTGTGCCAGTACTGAAAGGAGGAATAAACTTATTTTGAAGGGGCTCCTTCAACTTTTAATAGGAGACAAACACCCTTCTGGGTGGGCAAAAGTCTGCTGCTGCTTCTTCCTGTTCTCCTTCAGCCAAAAGAGTATCTGACAAACCAAAAGAAATGTCTAAGAAAAGGTCCCTAGACCAGACACCCTTATTGTTTCTGGTACCTAAAATATCCAAACTTCAGAGTCAGTGCTGTGGATCCTACAATCATAGGATCCCATGCATCTCCTAGGTTCTCTCTTGATCCTCTCTAACCCAGGCTTCAATCTCCAGTTTTACAGGGTAGAAACACATTACCATTCCAGGCCATACCTCTTCTTTTAGGTCAGCTAGGTCTACCAGGAGCCTTACTGAAGTTGACATGGACAGGATGAGGAGGATATTTCTTCAGACCCAGATCCAGTTGTGGTGTCCTCCTGGCTCTGGCTGCTGTCAGAACCTGAGAAAGTACTTTTTCAATTAATTCTTTAGTGACTCCTTCTCCAGTTTGACCTCTTGGATTGTAGCCATTGAATCTAGATTTCATCCAGAGCAGATCTGCATGGGAACCAATACTCAGATGAGTTTGCTGATGAAGTCAGCACCGACCCTTTCGGGTATGTCTAAATCTTGGAGCTGAACCATTGGTTACAACTCCAACAGGATAGGATTGGACCCAAGGTCTTTGGATCCATTCCTCCCTCTAGGAGCCTTGACACTTGATAGTTTGGCTCCAGTGTCAGCCTAGGAGCTCAACTGAATGGCATCTAGGGTTGAGCCACCTTCAGGAGTTTTGGTTGCTACAGCGCAGCTCCCAGTTTTCAAGTCAAGCTCAGCATTTGAGGCTTTCAAGTGAATGCTTTCACATTCTGTGGAAAAGGCTACCTCCTCAGAATTAGATCCGATCCTCCTCCATAGGATTAACTAGGGTCCCATCGGTGCAGCCAGTTTCCAGTATTCTTGAGTCAGTCCTCCAAGGGGGAGACTGACAGCTCCCAAGTCCTCTCCTGAATAATCCACAAAAGAGGTACATAGGAAGCACAAGTGCAAAAGGAGGCACTTGGATTCCGCTGAGGAATCTCATACCACTGACACTGACTTTGATGAGGGAGAGAATTCATCCAGATTCACCTTTGAGGATGTCTCATTCAGAGAGATAATTAACTTCTCAGACAGAAAGTGCCTTCTCCGAAAGAGTCAATTTGCCTTGACGCTTTTGGTTCTGGCCCATCTACTTCTTGGAGAGTTCACCTGGCCAATGAGATTATAGACCTGATCTCTACGCTAGTGTAGAAGAAGCTGGACACAGCTGAGCCTATTCCCAAAAACCCTGACAAGTTCCTTGTTGCTCCCAAAGACTGTCCCCATTGGAGCAAGGAGCCTGTGTTAGATTGCATGATAGTGACTGCAGCCACCAAGAAGGAACTTGCATAAGAGAGCTCTAGCCATCCACCAGACAGGGAGTCACATGCATTGGACAGATTTGGAAGGTGTGTTTATGTCTCATCTTCTTTTTTAGTGAGAAAGTTAATTACTTGGCACATGTTACACGTTTCCAGAGAGATTTGACCAAGGAGATCACCAAATCTCTTTCAGGGACTTTGTCTACAGATCAAAGAAAATCTGTTGATTCACAGTTGGTTATTCCACAGTCCTTATCCAATGCTTCTATGCACCTTATCTCCAATACCACAGAGGGTGCATCTAGAGCAGCCAAGACAGGCATTTCCATAAAGAGGCATGCCTGAATGTGGCTATGCAGCTTTGCAGAACATTTCAAGACATTCTTCATCAATGCCCCATAGAATATATCAACCCTTTTTGGTCCCAAAGTTAAAGAGCCTATTTCAAGAAGTGAGAAAGATGGTAAATCCCTGTCTGCTGTAGGGATCAAATTCTCCATCCCTCAGAGGACCTTCTCCAGAAACCAGAAGGGAGGCAAGAGAATTTGTTTTCATAAATCTAATGGATTTACATCTGATACTTCCAGAGCTCACCCCCGCTGAGGCAGATGAGGGACTCGTATTGAACATTGCCCAAGGGGCAGAGGTAGCCCACAAAATCAAGGCTTCAGTGGTCCTTTCTCAGAGAAGCCTTTCCAGTGCTCCTGAATGGTTTCCCTGCATGCAACAACCTGGATGTTCATCACACAAGACAAATGGGTGCAAAGGATCATTGCCAGAGGCTATTTCAACCTCACTGAAATTGCCAAGAGGGAGAGTCACTCAGGGATATTCTAATCCATTCTTGGCCCATACATTGAGGAAGGACAACAGACAACACAAATCTATTGTTATGGTGAGTACATAAAGTTCGTATAGAATGGACTATTGAGTTACACCACTATTTCAGACCATTGCAGTTCCCTTCTCAGCTAATCTTCTAACAATTTTGGACTTTCTCACCCATCTTTTTCATTGTGGAGCCAGGTACTCCACCATCAAAGTGCAGTTAGTTGCTATATCCTCTTTCCATGTGGGTGAAAATCACACACCCATAACATATCTTAGATTATGCAAGGTTTTCCTTAGTGGACCTTTTCTTTTAGATCTACCATGTAGAGATCCACTTTCTCCCTGTGATATTACTATTTTACTGCAAGTGTTGACTGGTCCTCTGTTTGAACCTGCTGCTGGAGTTGACGTAAAGTTTTTATCGTGAAAGATCTATTTTTGGTTGCTATCACTACTGCCAGGAGGATTTCTGAGCTTCATGCCTTGTCCTCAAAAACTCCTTACCTAATTTTTCACAAAGGCGTATTTTACCTGAAAATCTACCCCTCTTTTCTACCTAAGGTGGCTTCTGAATCATCTGACAGTCCATAAATCTTTCAATGTTCTTTCTAAATTTTTCAAACAAGAGTGAATATACATTACATTTGTGAGATGTTCATTGTCAGTAACATTTTTACTTGTATTGTAGAAAACCTTTCAGAAAATCTGACCAATTATTTGTATCCTTTTCTCCAAAGTCACCCTTTGACATTGGTTGTCTAAGTGCATATCTTCTGCCTATCAAGAAAGAGGTATGTCACTTCCTACAGTTTCATATGCTCATTCCACTAGATCTGTGGCTTCATCCACAGCCTTCTTTTCTAGTGTATCAATTGACTGCATTTGTGCTGAAACTACCTGGACCAAGGTTTACACTTTCATCTCACACTACAAATTGGATGTACAATCCAGGTCTAGAGCCTCTCTTGGTTAAGCTGTGCTCCAGAATATCCTTCCATAAGATGACCCAAGTAATAAGTAGCCAGGCAGTCTGACCCATATGTTAAGAAGTGGATGAAAAAGACAATTTCAGAAACAAAGGTTTTGTATTCACTGTCCTTCCTCAACTACTCACCCACCACCCCCTTTTTTTTCTTGTGCATAGTTTCTCACATTGTCATATCTGGATGACTCTAGCTGCCCTAGCCTTGACTTCTGGAGGTTTCCTAAATTTCTGTCTTGTGCAGTCAAACTCTATTTGAGGTAACTCATTCTTTACACAGGGATTATGGGTAAGAGGAGGAGCCTGAGCACTAGATCCAAAGCTCTGAAGTGGGATCCGAACTCCATACATAGAAGAAGGACAGAAGCAGACAACGCAGCTCTATTGTTATGGTGGGTACATAACTTTCATATAGAACTGAACATTGTTTGCAGAACTATTTCAGACCATTGTATATTACACCATAGTATGTACAGGCACTGGTTCCATTAGGCCTTGAAGAGCTGAGACCATATAAAATAGGACGTTCAACATTGGTAGCACAGGGGCCAAATGCAATCTATGTGGGTAGCTTGCCAGCCTTGCTCATTACTAGATCCTTGTGCCTGGTTAGAGGGTTAAGACAGAGACTGTGTCTAGTGTGCATCCTAACAAAGTAAGGGAACTTGTTGGCTGAGACTGAAGCTTGGAGGCTTTGAGATGATTCTTAGTTTCTTTAAACAGGTGGCAATGAAAGTGTGAGTCCTGATGAGGTTACCCAGAGAAGCTGCCATTAGGATTCAGCCAGGTAGCCACTTATCCATGTGAGGAATGGCTTGTTTCTTCAGCTGCAAAATTACCTCTCCATACTTGGTCAAGACTGGGTAGAGGAGAGGCTTAATACGAAGGCTTACAATTAAAAATGATTGGTCCCAACTCAGAAGCTGAGGAAATGTCTGTGGCTTTTTATGAAATGTACATGTATATAAAATTATGCTGAAAATTTAAAAACAAAAGATGGCCTAAATAGCCTATGAGATGTATTTTCTCTTGCAAAATAATCTAGTTTATTGAGCTCTAGAAAAGGTCAGATGGCTACTGTCTTATGTGGTGCTATCAGGAAGTAGGAGTGGAACATTTTTTTCCATTTGACTAGTGGCAGGATGGCTGTCTTTTGCAAAAGCTGTTACACTTCCTGTTTTGCTCTGGCTGCTAGTAATGGTGAATCACATTGAATGGAACTATAAGGGGATGCAGAAACTCCAGAGAGTGGCCTTGGAATACTGCTTCATGCACACATTTATCATTGTTGATAAAGGGCCATTCTCTTGCAGGTGTACAAGTTTCCTTCCATCAGGTGTTTAGGGGAAGGTTGGATGGAGGCAGTGTTGTATTGTACTGGCTCACCAGCCATTTCATGCAGGAATGGGCATAGCCAGAGTGATGTGCTATGCAAATGATGCATGATTGCCATTCAGTGCAAATTTGTCAGTGACATCATGCATACGTTTATTGCTTATGAACACATCTGAGTTTTGCTCATTTCTCCAGGAAGAGGGATAGAGTATGAGAATGCCTGTGATAGGAGGGAATATTCTTTGTGTACTGTGTAGTCTTTATTTACCGTCTTCCTCAATGTAATGCGATCTGAGAGTTTGGTGTATTGAAGTAGCGGGGGTGGGGTGCAGGGGGCTTGCCCCTCTACAAAAGCAAATGGAAAGGTGGAATTAGCTACTAAATGTCTTCATAAAATATATTAAAACTAGTACCATTGTCACTTGCATCTACAGTAAACACCCAGCCCATGACAGCGGACTCCTGATCTTTAAAACATGCATCTTTCCACATGTCAGTTACAGAATTTCCCTTGAATTTGTTGTACTGTACTGGCACAGCAGCCATTTTGTGCAGAAACATTTGCCGAGATAAAAAAAAAAAACAAAAAAAAACATCATATATGAGGCCTTGTTCACTTGAATATTCATGTGGCCAAGAAACACGACAATGCTTATTCATAACTGTTTGACATCAACCTGTTGCTGGGTGTTGGGCAAGGTTTGGGCAGCGCTTGCTACTGCGTATCTGGTGAGCTAGTACAGTACAACATCGCCTAGAGGGATTTAGGAGTGTTGAATAAAGCCATTTCTGTGAGGCTGCTGTCATTAGAAGACACTGCCTGAATGTTTCCAGCAACTGTGCCTGTACCTGCCACATACCCATACTTTATTATTTCACTGTGAGGTTACTACATCTCAGAGAAAAAACAAAGTTAAAAAGTCAACTGGTAGGGCATTAGTAGCTCTGTAATGTAGACAGGTCCCATATTGAGCTCAGTAAGTAAACAGTAACATCCTAAGCAGTGACCTTGGAGTCGCAAGAAATAAGAAGTATAAACCCTGCAGCATAGGAGTAATATTCTAGTTTCAAGAAATTCCATCAAAACTCTGGCCATAGAATTCTGCATTCAGTTAGTCAGGATTAGTGTATGAAAATCATAATTACAGGGTGTTTTAGTTCTCAAGGCACAGAGAAGTTCAAGTAGGTCATCAAATGAGATGAGGTGCATAATCAGGTCTGTATTGCATAGATGATAAGATGTTTTAATTACTGATGACACTTAAGTGTCAGCATGTAATTAGGAATAATATCTCAATTTTACATCCTAGATGCAAAGTACAGTCTATTATAACAGTAATTATGGGGATGTACAGATTTGGTTGAGCTGAGACTTACATGTACCACAAATGTTTCTGGTTTTGCAGGGTTGAGTTTCAGATGACTAGTGTGCATTTAATTTAGGAACAAAGAAATAAAGACCAGGCATAGTATGCTGTGTGAAGGAGAGCTGTGATTATGTATTGCTGACATGCCAGTGATATAGCAAATACCATATTCTGATAACATCAGCAATTAGATGCGTGTATGCTATAAATAACATTGAAATCAAATATAGAGCCTCTGCTGAACCTTGTACTCTAGAGAATGTCCCAAGGAAAATGTTTATCCCAATAACAGCCCTCAGCAGGTCTTGCAAAAAGGGGAGAGGCAAACCATTTCAGTGCTGTATTATTAAGACCACAGTGGGAGTACAGGTGCATAGTCAACATGCTTGGTGAACCAGAATGTCAGATCTGGATAGACATCAGCATCTGTAATGATAGCAAAGCCATACTTCTCACTAAAGAGAACTGACAAGATTGCTTTTACATGTAATAGAAATGGCAAAGTGTTAGTGCTGCTTCCCTAAAATTGTAGGGTTGAGGTACCAGTTCTTAGATCCATGGTGTGAAATGCTGCTTAGAGATCAAAAACGACCAAGTGGGACTAAAAACCTGCAATTGTGTCACTGTAAGGAGCCATTTAGTAACTTAATGACGGTCTCTTTGCTAGTGTGGCTCCTGTAACTAGAAGGACAATGCTTCAGGAGAAACAAACGAGGTAATATTGATCTCAGCTGCATATAGACTTCTTCCTGTAACCTTGCTGATAAACAGAAAATTAGAAATTCAGTAATATTGTTAATAGAATAAGTAATGGTTGGACTAGGATCCAGTCTGCAAGAGATAGGACACAACCCCAAAACTTTCTTCTAACTCATATAATGAAACATAGCCCAACAACAGTGAAGGGGTTTGCAGTTCAGGTCTCTGCAGTGCCAGGTGGAGGCCAGCTGGAAGGTATTAACTAACACAAGCAACCTTATCAACAAAGAACTGGTCAGCAGCATCAGACTCTAATGCTGAAAAGGCTTTCTGGTTCACCAGACATGTTGGACTGCACAGTGTTCAAGTAGCTTAGCTAGTTGTTTATATACTTTTGAAGTATTATTGGACAAGTACCCGGCCTTCTTACCTGCAGTGTCTAACTAGTACAGTGAATAGTGGTAATTTAGCTTAGTTTCTCATGTAAGTGGTGTTCTAGCATTTGTCCATGCCTTCTTATTTCACAGAACTCCTGATTGTACCAGTTCTCATATTATCCAAACAATACTTATCATGCCCAAATGAAAACTACCAGGACTTTGAGGGAACACTTACTTGAGCATATAGGTTATATTAGGCACAAAGATTCTACTAGTGCATTGTATAATCACACACCTGCACATAATGGTCATTCTTTTAATTTTATGGTTTTACAGTGTGTTTATGCTGATAAACAGGGTGGGGATTTAAATAATAAGGTAGAGAAAGCTGAAAGTAGATGGATAGTGCTGCTACAGGCACATAGGTATCCAGGATTGAATGAGTCTGTGCCTTTGAAACCATTGCTTAAAGATCATAAATTGCTTCATTGATTAGTTAGTTAATGTTGCTATATAGTATGTATGTGCTTGTACTTAGTTTTTCTGATGAAGTGTCTATTGCAAGGCATGAAAGCACTAACCTCTTTTTTTAGTTTTTCTTTTTAAGTCTGTTTTATTAAAGTTGATTTTATAGAAGCTGTGTCTGGTCCTGGACTTATTTTTTTCAGCAATACTTGTCATGTACAAGAAAGGGTGGAGAGAGTTGGAGCATCTGCAGTAGCCTTATTATAGATCACCAGTCAGAGTCTTCAGATCATGTGCATTGCATTCCAGATGAAACTGCTCCATTACATGTACTGGGTCATCTGCAAAAAATGTTGCTCACATTCGTCTGTCATACAATTCATAATTGAGTGACCCAATTGGTGGTAGCCCTAGGCAGAAATAGATAAAGTTGTGGTCAGATAAAGAAAATAGCTCCACTGCCAAGTTTGGGGTGACTAGACCACACTGGAAAAAATGTCCCTTTTGTTGAATGAGGCAGAGTAACTACCTGAGCAGAGAAGAGTGCCTTCCGAAGCTGGAGAAATCATTGAGAACTATGGCCCTGCTATCATCCCAGATGCTGAAGTCTATACAGATGAACCAGTTCAAGTGACCTAAGACTGAGCTAACCAGATCTAATAGAAATGACAGAGCAGTTAATGCTGCTGCCTCAAAATTCCAGGTTGGGGTCTTAGTTCTTAGTTTTTGTCTCTGTATAGAGTTTACAATATTTTTGTATGTCTTTTTTGCAGCTGTGACCCATGCCATTCATGACTTCCTTCAAGTTTTAATGCTAAGTTTTGTATAGCTACTTTTTTGCAGATTTTATTGTCCTCATCTTGCTGACACTGTTTAATTCTTTCCAATTTTGTTGTCCAGGGATGTCATGATGATGTCATCCTGGTTGAATTTCCTAATGTTCTTCATGTTTCACTGTTGCAGTCATTACATTTTGGTTATCCTGCCAGGGGTAGCCCTCAGTCGGCCTGAATACCAGAGGCTTAGTATTTCTGCTTTGGTTGCTGTTGCTCCAGGACTGTCGTCAGGGTATAAAAACAGGCAGCTAACGCCATTACGTCAGTCTTTCTTGCCGAGGAGCCCAGAGCAGAAGCAAGTTTGCAAGAGTGCCGGTCGGTCGCTACCTAAGTTTTCATTTCCAAATTGAAGCTGAAGTCTTCTAAAGCTAAGTACCCCATTGGGGATCCTTTCTTCTTGCTCTAACCAATGTCAGAAAAAGTTAACAATTGTCTCACCTGTGGAAAGCAAATACCACACCGCGACTTCCATTCTTACAGTGTCACCTGTTTAGGCCCAGACCACGACGTCCCTCGCTGTCGCTTTTATGATTTGTTCAACACCAGAACTATATGTCGTTGAACCCTTATTGTAGCTAGATATTTTCACTCTCAGTCCTCGAATTCCGATATGGCTTCGGTAAGCCATCTGACAACCGATCGTCCGAAAAAACATAAGGATGAAGACAGAGACAGACTGCACAGGTCCAAAACTGCTGACAACACTTCCGCTAAGCTAGTCGCCAGTTCTCCGGTCCTCAGTGAGGCGCTTTCGCAGCCTCTGATGCCCGCTTCTGTGGATTCACAGGCCACTACCGAGACCCTTTCGGAGTCCGGTATGCCGCAAGACTCTTCTTCAACTAAGGATCCTGCGGATGTCTCTACCTTGGATGGGTCCGGAGCTGCTGAGCAGGCACCGGCTTCTGAGGAAGTACTTTGCACTACCGATACTCGACACAGACCGACGACTTTTTTCACGTCTTCAGTTCTTTCTAAAACTACTGAGTTTCTAAGGCCCAGAGTATGAACTAGGCCCAAAAAACTTACAACCCAAGCTCAGGCACCTGCTTAAAATGGCGGAAGACTTTATAATGCTTATTAGGGGAGGCCAGGCTACCCCTTCCAAAAGAAAAAGAGACTTGTCCCCAGTAGTTTTATCTGACAGGAGTCCGATGACTCTGAAGCTTCTGAATATGAAGACATGCAACCCCTCTCTGCTTATGAGGATTCTGATGCAGAGGAATCCATTCCTTCTGCCTCTCCACTTGAGGATTTTTCATTTGGGGAAACCCTTCATACTTTAAGGCAACACCTGCTCCTAGGAAACCTGACCAGTATTACTGACTCTCACAAATTCCTTTTCAAAAATCCTACTGCTGACCCAGAGGTCATCTCTCAAGGACCTAAAGTAATTAAAGCAACTTCAGCTAAGAATCCCACCCCTTCAGAAATGGTTTCCAGAGCTTTAGGCAGATGGGGTAAAAAAGTATACAGCTCTGCTACTCTTGCTATTAGAGCATTAAATTGTCAGTTCCACATGCTGAAATATCAGCAGCATACCATGGAACTCCTCAAACAAAAAATATCTTCCTTTCCTGCTTGTGCTTGTGCAGAAAGTAAAGAATTACAAGAGCTAATGCATTCTACAAGTCAAGTTACTAAGCACACCTTGCAATGTGGCTTTGATGCCCTAGAAGCGTCTTGCAGGGCAGCAGTCACTGGTTCTGTCTTTAGAAGGCATGCTTGGCTTAAGGAACAGACCTTGCCAGACCATGTGAAATCCAAATTATTGGATGCACCATTGAACAAAGACAATTTATTTGGCATCAAGGCAGAAGAGGTCTTAAAAAGATCGAAGAAAAAGCTAAATCTATGCATATAGTTAAAGACTTCTTACAGGTCCAGTCTCCGAGGTTCAGTAGGCATTGCCCCTCCAAGCACTGGTCTCTTCCTGCCCCCTCCAGGCCAGCTCAGCCCAGACCCAGGGAAAGCAGACCCCTCCCCCCGACAGCAGCCCCAGGGAATGCAGAGATCTAAGCAATGGAGTTCCTCCTCTTCATAAACGGAGTGCAAAGCCACCCCCTTATGGTAAGAACTCACAATGACTTTACAGTTCTACCCCTTACCTCTGCCCACCTGCTTGTACCCCTAGGAGGAAACCTCTCCTTCCATGCAAGCAATTGGGCCTCTATCACCAACGACCAATGGGTCCTCAACATAGTTTCCCAGGGATACAAATTTTATTTTCACACTCTACCATCCCCTAAAGGGTCCCAAGATCTTCCTCCAAACCAGTGGGCAGAGGCCAAAAACCAAGTCCTTTTCCTGCTCTCCATGAGGGCAGTACAGCATGTTCCTGCAGAACAGATAGGCCAAGGTTTCTATTCCAAACTCTTCCTGGTACCCAGAACAGAGGGCACCTGGCACCCAATCCTCATTCTGTCCATTCTAAACACCTTTCTGGTGATACCAAAATGCAAAATGCTCACCCTCAAGCAGCTTCTGTCTATGCTTTCCAAGGATGCTAGGTTAGCCACTCTATACCTAAAAGAGGCCTACCTACACATCCCAGTCAGGGAGTCTTGCAGGAAATATCTACAATTCAGGGCAGGATCTATGCACTTTCAGTTTTCTGCGCTTCCCTTTGGCTTATCCACTGCTCCCAGAGTTTTCAGAAAATACCTGGCTCCAGCCATTGCTTTTTGCAGACAAAGAAATAGTCAAATTTACCCCTACTACAAAACTAGTCCCCACACAAAAAAAATTGTATTCCTAGGAGCAAGCCTGGACACAGCATCCCAGATGGCATTCCTTACTCCAGAAAAACAAGCCTACCTGACAGACTACTTCTCTCAACTAGCAACCCGAACCCAGTTAACTGCAAGGAAAATCCTGCAAGTTCTAGGGTTCATGGCTTCCTGCATCTTACTCGTTCCTTATGCCAGACTGCATATGAGGAAACTACAATGGTACCTAAAAAGCCTTTAGTATCAAAACTCTCAATACCTGGAAACTCTCATACCAATTATACCTTGTCTAAGGAAAGACGTTCTTTGGTGGGCAGCAGCTTGCAACCACAACCAGGGACTTCCCTTCTCACAACCCCACGCTGCCTAGACCCTCACCACAGACGCATCAGACTATGCCTGGGGTGCGCACCTGGATGGCAGATGCATTCAGGGCCACTGGAGCCCAAAACAAATGCATCTGCACATCTACCAAAAAGAGATGTTAGCTGTTCAAGTACGCCCTGACAGCCTTCAGACCCCTACTCTCCCTGGGGCCTCTACTGATCAAGACAGACAACACCACAGTGATGTGGTATATCAACAAGCAGGGAGGGACGCACTCTTATCCTCTCTGCAGGCTCGCCATGACCCTTTGGCACACAGCCTCTGCCATGCAGCTACACCTGCTAGCGCAATTCCTGCCAGGCTCTCTAAACTCTCTGGCAGACAACTTAAGCAGAAACCTCCTCGACCCACATGAGTGGCAGCTAGACCACAGCACCTTCAACCTTGTAACCCAGAAATGGGGCACCCCGAAGGTCGACCTGTTTGCCTCCCACTCCAATCATCAGCTCAGAAAGTTCTGCACCTGGGAACCTCACAGCAATGCCTGGAAAGTAGATGCACTATCCTTCCAGTGGGTGAACCTTTCAGTCTATGCATTCCCGCTCTACCATTCATATCAAGGGTACCGCTCAAAATAAGGGAGGAAAAGCCAAGGGCAATCCTGCTTGCCCCAGACTGGCAGCCTGTCACCCCTGCCACCATGGCACCTACCTCAGATCCCTACATTCCTGACCCAGGGGAATGGAGATTCATGCATTCCAAATTGCCGACCCTCAACCTGGCAGCCTGGCTTATTACCTGACCACCCCTCAAGCTGCCAGCCTAAGCAAACAAGTTCTAGATGTTATATGTGAGGTCAGACACCCCAGCACTAGGAAATCCTATGCTGACAAGTGGAAAAGGTTTTGCACCTGAATCCAGGCTAAGGGAGCCGGAACAGTGCATCCCTCTCAAATTCTCATCCTGGATTACCTGGCAGACATACTACAAAGGGGTCTATCCTTCTCTTTTATTAAAATTCATGCCTCTGCCATCTCTGCTCATTACAGCACAGAGCCTCCTCTCTTCTCACACCCTCTCATCAAACAATTCCTAAGAGGGGCTAACAACTTACGGCCACCCAGAAGAGCTCCTACCCCAGCTTGGGACCTTAACTTTGTTTTGGAAAAGCTTACCCTACCCCCCCCCCCTCAAACCTGCAGCTTCAGCAGAATTAAAATTTCTGTCTTGGAAAACAGCTTTGCTTCTGGCCATCACTTCAGCTAGAACAATATCAGAGCTACAAACACTCATGGCTGTAGAGCCCTTCATCGTTTTCCATGCTGACAGAGTCTCACTCAGGACTAACCCATCCTTCATGCCTAAAGTGGTGTCTAGTGTGGCTCTCAACCAATCCATACATTTGCCCACCTTCTTCCCTAACCCACAAAACAAGGGGGGAAGGATTCTGCACCCTCTAGATGTGCACAGACAGCTTAGATTCTATCTGGACAGGACTAAATCTTTCAGAAAAACTGATCAATTGTTAGTTACACAGCAGGAGCAGAGGGCAAGGCTATATCCATAAAAACAGTCTTCAAATGGATAGCACACTGCATCCATTTTTGCTACAGACAGCATGGGAAACCACCTTCACCTCTGCAGCATTTCTAACGGGGGTCCTCACCAGGGACATCCTAGAGGCTGCAACATGGACATCTGTTCATATCTTCACCAAGCATTACCACTTGCCTATCTTTTCCAAATCCAGGGCAGACTTTGCCACCGCAGTCTTGCAGGGCATCCTAGCCAACCCACAGTCTTCTTGACTGTCTCCACCCATTTCTTCAGCTTTGGGAATCAACCCAAATGTGATGACTGCAACAGTGAAACACGAGGAACATAGTACAGTTGTGTACACTTACCATAAATGTAGATGTTCGAGTGTATTCACTGTTGCAGTCCTGGTTTCCCTCCCTCCATCCCTCTTGTTTTTCTCTACCTCTGTCCTTACAGGGATTCCTTTTATTTTTGGTATTTACTTTCTACTGGTGGTGTTCTTCCACCATAACCTAGCTCCCTATTTGGGGAGCTCCTGACAGGGCAAGAAAAACTGATGTAATGGCATCGGCTGTCTGTTTTTATACCACTGACGACCTGACGTCAGTCCTGGAGTGACAGCAAATGACACAGAAACACTAAGCCTCTGGAATTCGGGCTGACTGAAGGCTACCCCTGGCAGGATAACCCAAATGTGATGACTGCAACAGTGAATATACTCAAACATCTACATTTATGGTAAGTGTACACAACTGTACTTTTCTGCCATTTGTTAGTTGCACTTTACCAGCTGTGCAATTTGCTGATTTTTCACGCACATTGTCAGTATCATGCTTATGTTAATATTTCAGGTTATGCTCTATATATAGGATCTGGTATGTGCTCCTGAGTAAGTCAATAAATTGCACTACAAACAGAATTTGAGCAGTGTGGTGAAAACATGCAGTGAAGGGACACCATTGAGGACCTTAACTCAATCACCCATTTGCCCTATAACATTGCCTGGTTAAGTGATTTGCTCAGAGTCATACAATAGGTAAATGAAGGCAGTTAACCAAACCCTGTACAGTAGGAAACAAACTGTAAACAGCTCATAGCCTTAATATTCTGCATTGACAATGTATTGGCAAATATCTTGACTATTTTATTCACCTCGGTCACCTCAGTCTTTTTATCTTTTAAGTTTATATCCTTCGTAACCCCCTAAATACCTTGTTCGGTAATAAAATCCACAGTCTTTTGAGCTCCCACTACCAAAGCAAGTGTGTTGCATGTTGAGCCACTTATATTTCCTGGTTCGTTTG
>NC_056746.1:501336501-501407123 GCF_019279795.1 Protopterus annectens | reverse complement strand
CAATTATTCCCAGGGGGGCCCAATCCCCTTGAGTACTGTTCAATTGTGTGAAACTGTGTGCACGTGTGCATGTGTGCAAGTGTGCAAGTGTGCAAGTGTGCATGTGTGCATGTGTGCAAGTGTGCAAGTGTGCACGTGTGCATGTGTGCATGTGTGCACGTGTGCACGTGTGCACGTGTGCACCTGTGCACCTGTGCGCATGTGTGCATGTGCGCATATGTGCATGTGTGCACCTGTGCATGTGTGCATGTGTGCATGTGTGCATGTGTGCATGT
This sequence comes from Protopterus annectens, assembly GCF_019279795.1. Lineage (NCBI taxonomy): Eukaryota > Metazoa > Chordata > Ceratodontiformes > Protopteridae > Protopterus > Protopterus annectens. The sequence goes on along the minus strand of NC_056746.1, from coordinate 501,406,848 downwards.
GTGCACCTGTGCATGTGTGCATGTGTGCATCGCTGGCAGTGTGAAGACATTGTAAACTGTGTTTCCTGTTTACTTCCCACAGGTTCTGTTGCTGCTCTGGTGTTATCTAGTAGGGAAACTGAGTCAGGTGCCGTGGGTACTGCTACTGATGACATTGGTGTAGTGGCACAGGACGGTATGCCAGGGTCCGCCATTGGTCAGCCAATTGACAGTACACAGCTGTCGACACCATCCATGCGCACAGTTATCCTGCCAATACACCCCTTGTCACCACTGTCCCTAGGTGATGGACAGCATACAGTGGGCATCGACCAGGGTAGTGTGGTACCTGCGGCACATGCTTCCCCACACAGCAGCCATGGGCATGGCCCAGACATGGTACCACACAGACAGTTGTCCAGGGAGTCTGGTGGGAGCATCCATGGGTGTACTGCCCCTGGCAGACGTGCCCACAGAGGACTTACAACCTCAGCTATGTTCCGACTGTCATGCAGGCACAGTCACGTATGGAACGGTACACCAGACAGGGTCTGAGGGAGCTGACAGCATGTCGCACAGCCATGACCGACGGTATGCGTGACATTGCGGCCGCCATCCGTGATTTCACCGACGTCGTAGACAGACGCTGGGGACATATTACACCGTCTCCACAACTACATGTCCATGAGCCAGGGTGATGGTGGGCGGTTGCGTCGTCGACGTGGCGTATGCCAGCAACAGCAGCAGCTGGCAGTCGGCGTGGACGACAACAGGGCCGCGGCCGCCCCCGTAGTGCCAGCAGCAGCCCCAGCAATGCTGGTTCTGTGCTGTCATCAGACCGCCCCAGGAGACCACGTGCACGTGGCTCTGGCCAGGGCCGACAGGGCTCTGTGTCCAGTCAGCGAACACCTGCTTCTGATGACAGTACCCAGTCTGGGTTGGTACTGGATATGGTCCGTAGCACCCCTGCAAGGCACAGGTACCGTGTCCGTGCCCAGAGACACTGATCTGTATGGCCTGGCAGGTACAGTCTGTGGCTGTCCACAAACACCAGTATATGGCAGCCATGAGGTGGAACTGTGTGCATCCATACACACATGCAAAATAACAACACCTAGGCCTACCGCATACACGCACACACTGCAGCAACACTGCCCAACCTTCTACTGCTGTCCCTCACCAACACACATACACATACATGTCAATTGGTGGTATGGGTGGCTGACCCAGGCATACCAAGTTCACACCCTGTGCATATGATGAAACTGTGCCACCTCCTGCAGTCTGTAACAACTGTGCAGGTACAGGTTAACATGTTACTGATGCACAGAGTGACCACATAGATGTGTAGTAATAGTATCATGTGTTGAACAGTACTGTGTGCTGATTTAATTGTGGGTATATCACAGCATGCCTGATGCAGTATTTGTGTGATTGTCATGTCCTGTTGTCTACACCCATGGTAAGTACCATAGTGTATCATCTGCACATGTTGGCATACTAGTGGTAATGATGTCAACAGCAGCCTACATACATAGGTAGCACAGGGGATGGGTAATGCATGTAGTAATACACAATGATGGACATGTGAATTGCAAGTGGCATGTTGGCCACACTAGACTCTGCAATGCAGATGTGTGAGGATGTTGATATGTGTGCATAACTACACAAGTGGTACAGGACACATAGGTGCACACTAGCACTGCATGCACACACCTCCTACCATGCTAGACAGCCCCAACACACATAACGAACTGTCATGGGAGGGAGAGTCCCCATACATGTCAGGGATACTGTGGTGGCAAGCCAGGGAGCATACATCCTACTAAGTATGGCACCACTGTGAGAAGGATCGGTGTCTGTTATTTGACATGTGCATTACTGCAGGTATGGGCACATGGGTTTATATCCAGTTATTGTACATCCTGACAGTACATGCATGTTCCGTACACTTGTGTGCACTGAGACTGGACCCTGGCCATCTGACCAGTGTGTTTCCATGTACATGTGCATAGCGCCTGCATATGTGCAGTGTTACCTTATGGAACTGGTACAGCTTGTTTGTTGTACAATGGACTACATGGAGCACTGTTCACTGTACCTTTGTTTGCATGCATGTTTGCTTGCAATTACCCTGGAATACCAATCACACCTGCAATGCATAGTTATAGGGCTTCTGTGGACTCCTAGTGCCATCTGTGTAGCCTACTGTATGTATGGCAGTGTCCCACTTGAGAGGTTGCCACTGTTTGACCTGTTCACATGTACATTGACTGTGACACAGTGCATATGACCTGCCTGACATGTGTCCACGTGAGCAGTCATGTATGCTACTGCTAAGTAGTCACAGGCACTACACCTTCACACATCCATCTCCTGTTGAACTACCTGCTTTGCTAGGGACAGCCTGCACCTGTCACCGCTGGCCTATCGGATATTGGCAAAGCCTCTTGCTACCCCCATAGTGCCTATGTTAGGCAGGGCTCACATGACAAACCCACCTTCATAGGTATCACAAGGGATAAGACACTAAGAGCAATGCTACACAACGCCAGATGTCTAATCCTCCAGATGCATGCACCCAAAACACTCCTTTGCAGGGGAAACATCGATATGTGTGCAGTAACAGATGCCTGGTTCAGGGCTACTGGGAGCACACCAGCACTACCGGTGTAACCCGTTGATTCCTTTGCTACAGTCACCAAGGCCATTGCCGAGGGAAGGTGGTTCACACAGCCTACCTGGGCCTTGCAAACGCCTTCACAACAATACCCCACTTGGGCATTCTAGGCAAGCTCACCAGCCTGAATATGAGCCCCTATGTCACTAGATGGATTGCACAGTGGCTCAAGAACAGAACCCACATGGTTAGCATTGCTGGAGCCATGCCAGACCCCATAACAGTTCCAGGATGTGTCCCAGAAGGCTCAGTCCTGGGACCCTCTTGTTAGGTACATATTTATTGGAGGTACAGGCCAACACGGATGAACTGTGGCTGTCCAAATATGCAGATGACTGCAAACTGGACACCATAATCGACTACCCAGCTGACACAGGCATCTTCCAAAGGGGCATCATAGCAACAGACAACTTCTGCCAGGGCCATGGCCATCTGCTGAACAGTGTGTAGAAGGGGAATGTGTATCCTGTAGTCTGTTCACCTAGTTACCAAAAGGGACATTGTCCCCACGCACACTAACCCCCCTCAGCCAGAAATACACACTTGCCAATTGCAGGATTCAAACCCCTATCTGACTGTTATGACACGTGAGACAGGCGCATTAGCTGAGCACGCTATTTGCATTACTGGGGGTTTTCTCTTCCCCTGCTATACTTATAGAGTGCTGACATCATCAGTATTTAGAAAAGGGTATGGGCATCCTGTAGTGTCCTATCCTATTTGCCAAAAGGGACACGTCCCTCGCACACTAACCCCCCTCAGACAGACACACACATTTGCCATTCACAGGAATCAAACTCCTACCTAGTTATGTTATGACACTTGAGACGGACGCATTAGCAGAGCACGCTATTCGCATTACTGGGGGTTTTCCTTTCTCATGCTCTACTTATAGGGTGCTGACATCAGCAGTGTGTAGCAAAGGGGAGGGGCATCCTGTAGTCTGTTCACCCAGTTTCCAAAAGGGACTTTTTTCTCACACACTAACCCTCCGCCCACAAACACACACACTTGCCATTCACAGGAATCAAACTCCTACCTAGTTATGTTATGACACTTGAGACGGACGATTAGCAGAGCGCTATTCGCATTACTGGGGGTTTCCTTTCTCATGCTCTACTTATAGGGTGCTGACATCAGCAGTGTGTAGCAAAGGGGAGGGGCATCCTGTAGTCTGTTCACCCAGTTTCCAAAAGGGACTTTTCCCTCACACACTAACCCCCCTCACACAAACACACACACTTGCCATTCACAGGAATCAAACCCCTACCTAGTTATGTTATGACACTTGAGATGGACGCATTAGCAGAGCGCTATTCGCATTACTGGGGGTTTTCCTTTCTCATGCTCTACTTATAGGGTGCTGACATCAGCAGTGTGTAGCAAAGGGGAGGGGCATCCTGTAGTCTGTTCACCCAGTTTCCAAAAGGGACTTTTCTCTCACACACTAACCCCCCTCACACAAACACACACACTTGCCATTCACAGGAATCAAACTCCTACCTAGTTATGTTATGACACTTGAGACGGACGCATTAGCAGAGCGCGCTATTCGCATTACTGGGGGTTTTCCTTTCTCATGCTCTACTTATAGGGTGCTGACATCAGCAGTGTGTAGCAAAGGGGAGGGGCATCCTGTAGTCTGTTCACCCAGTTTCCAAAAGGGACTTTTCCCTCACACACTAACCCCCCTCACACAAACACACACACTTGCCATTCACAGGAATCAAACTCCTACCTAGTTATGTTATGACACTTGAGACGGACGCATTAGCAGAGCGCGCTATTCGCATTACTGGGGGTTTTCCTTTCTCATGCTCTACTTATAGGGTGCTGACATCAGCAGTGTTTAGAAAGGGAATGTGCATCCTGAGTGTCTTTTCCTATTTGCCAAAAGGGACATTTCCCTCACACAAACTTCCACACACGCCAACCTCACACACAGACAGACACACACACACACACACACACACACACACACTGAGCACTTGCAGGATTTGAACCCCTATCTAACTATGTCATGACACTTGTGACGGACGCATTAGCGGAGCGCGCTATTCGGATTACTGGGGAATTTCATTTCTCCTGCTGTACTTCTAGGGTGCTGACATCATCTGTGTTTGGAAAGGGGAATGTGCATCCTGTGGGGAAGCAGACACCAAGCACACTATGGCTAAGCTGTCATTCCCTAGGGCAAACAGCCTATTGTTGACCTCTACACCATCATGTTTAATTGTCAAATGCACATTATTTGTTGCTGATAGACTGTTTGCATATCTTTATTGCCATAGCATTCCCTGTTGGTATGAACAACCTCTGCATCTGTGGAAACTGTTTGCATATGGGAGGGATCCACTATATCACGTATGTCTCTGTAGTCATTTAACTGTGTGCACTGGGCAGACTGCTGTAATGTGGTTGGTCCCTGGCATGACACATAACAATACCAGATATGTGTGTCCCACTGCTAAACCAAGATTTGGACTAAGTGTGTGAGCATGCCCAGTTCAGCCTTCCCATGGCATGTTGTCAAAGTGTGTGAGCATGCCCAGTGTGATTATTCCATATGTTGGACTCTGCAGCCCACCACATTTGTGGATGTGTGTGAACTTCAAAAACTATCACCCGTTCATGGTTGTGGGTTGTGTGTCATGTTGTGTAGTTACTGTACAACTGCTTTGTGTGTGAACACAACAGGATTATACTGTGCCTGCAGTGTTTGCATGGGATACTTTGCATGCAGTCGTCAACATCCTTTCACACTGACCTAACACTGTAGTACTGTATAGTGTACTGGCAGTACTTTGACTGTGGTGGACAGTAACCTGGGCTTTACTGCTATCACTGCTTTACATTCTGATCGTGGGCACAACAGCCTGGTTGGGGCCAGTTGTTTACATCTGACCATGTTGCATTCTGTTCAGATATGCACTACTTACACCAGACTTGCCCAACATTGTTAGTGTATCCCACAACATAGGTGTACAATTGCATACACTAGCGTTGTGCCCTAGTCCATGGCTAATGCAAGTTGGAGAGTGTGTTTGTCCTTCAACACACATTGTAAGTGGAGTTTGCCATGACCAATGTAATGGTTGGTATACTGTGCCTCTGTCTACCTGTGACATGACAGTGATACCCAGGATAAACCTACCATCTCCCGTCCACCCATCAGGATTCCTATTGAGGAGGATTGATAAGTGACTCTATGGGTAGCCTGTGCTGAGGGTTCACTCATGGGTCGGGGTGGCTTCTGTGTTATGGATCACACAGTACAGCCTGTCCTATGTAAGTCAGTGCTGGGGTTCAGGTCTGTCATGTGCATAGCTCACTGCCATTCAGATTGTACTATGTGCAGCATTTTTATTGATGCCAGCAACACATGCAGAACATGGCATGTGTGTAGGCTGATTGATACTCCTGATGTGGTACTGTTGGGGACTTTACAGTTGATGGAGGTGTCTGCTGAGGTACATCCCACAGGGGCTATTGTAGTCGATTGTACCATTGATGCAGGAGGACTGCAGAGCCACAATTACCTCACCTTGTGTAGCTCTGACATCCTTCATGATTAGGTGGGTATATGGTATGTTTCTGCAAACACTACAGCACATGTTTGTCCAGTGCAGGATATCTATCACCCTGTGTCCACAGGTCTCTCATTACATGTTAACTACATAATGGGTTAACACCTATGTGGTAATTGGTGGACACTTACTGTATATCCACGGGGGTTGACTATACACATTTCTGCACTTAGCTTGCTGACATAGCTATGGCACCAGTTGTCTGTTTGTATGTGGCCCTTTTGTGGGATGCATGTGTCAGCTGGTGGATCATATGTGGTGAGTGGTTTGTAGTCCTCTGCAAACATGTTAGGACACAGTCCTTCCATGTTTGCCTGTACCTATGGGACATATATACCAGACGAGGGGGATACCAGGTCCAAGCCTTGTGGGATGCCAGTTATATCTGGTTTGTAGTCTGACATGGCTGAAGCATGTCTGACCATGGCTGTTCTGTCCTTGGTCTGGTTTGCAACCCCTCTACTGACATGTGGGTTTATATTTACACTGGTGAGCCTATCTATACTGAACATGTAGGGTATTGTATAGACGCCTTTGCAAGGTCCAGATCCACTGTGTGGAGCACATTGCCCTCATCAATGACCTGAATGACTGTTTCAATTGGGTCCAACATGGTTAGGGGCAGGATCTGCACTTGAGAAGGCCACACTGTGTTGGGTCCGGTGTCAGTAGGTCCCCGACATCCATATTTCTGTGGTACATGCTGCTCCTTTCCATAGCTGTGCAATCTGGGCTTCTCAGGATTCTGGGGTAGTACTGTTCAGTATCCACTCAGGCAACACCTTTGTTGAGAAGGACCACTGTTGCTGTACACTGCTCTTTGGGTACATATTCTGTGGTACGGCTGGCATTGAGCAGTAGTGTGGTGTGGCCTTCCATACATCTTAGACTCCATGTTGCACATCGCCCAGGTCACCATCTCATACCATTGCTGCTGTGTGTTTTGCTTTGGAGATGTTGTCTGTTACCTCAGCATCTGCTATGTCAGGGGGCCAGCTGTCTGCTGGGATACATATTCTGCATACATGGGGGTGTGGGGGTTTGCACTGCACCTGTCGGGATGTATGTTGGCAATATGTGTGTGTGTTTGTGGTGTTTGTGTGATTCAGTCCATATCTGTGAATTCACAAGATGGCTCCTACCATCAGTTGTGTAAGCCTTGGGATTATCCTTCATGTCCTGTACAATTTGTATCTACATAGGTTCATAGGTTCATACTAGGCTATCCACCCTGGGCATTTGTTAGGCTAGCCAGAGTGTGTGTGGCTTTGGAGACCCCTTGCTATCTGGATATTATGGCCATGTATTGTTTGCTTAGCTGTGCCTCTGTCTGGACATCACACAGTGAAGACCCCACTGTAACTCTACAATCATCCATCCACTTGGCAAGATTCCTGTTGAACAATGTCAGTGAGGGGCTCTGCCTAACATGGGGTGGGAGTCTGGTCCAGGGTGTGTGGAGCCTCTGGATTATGTATCTGTCCCACCAGCACATCCTATTTCATTATGTGTTGGGGTTGACATCTCTCACTCTCGCAGCTCCAATGGATATGTGTTGTCTGGGGTGGAGCAGGTCCATCACTCCTGTGTTAGGCATGGCCTCCTACAACAGGCATGCAATGCCTCTGTGTGGGCAGTCTGCGACTGGAGTCAGCTGGGGTGTCTACAGCCTAGCAGCATATGACATATATGTATGACACTTTATCCTCTTGGTAAGGTACCTTTGCAGTCTTCCTAACTGCTGCAGGTGTCAGGTAAGGTAGATCCCACATGAGTCATTGTACTGGATTATGGGTGTGATTGGGATAAAGTATCGGGGCACAGTGGCCTCTGTTGCCATAGATGTAACTCCTTTCCTAATACAGTGTCACATGTAGACAGTCTTCCTAGACACATTGGCAATGTGGGTGTCACATAACAGGTTACTGTTCACTTGTGTCCCTTGGTCCCTGGTTACTCCTTCCATACATACTGGTTTACCACCTTTGTGGTATTTCGTGGTACCTTGTCTGGTATTTGGTGGGACATTCATACTGTCCAGTGTCTTCCGGACGGTTGGGGGGGGGTTATTGTGTGTGAGAGTGCGGTCTGTAGCATACTACAGACTGCACAGCAGTCTTGCCTACAGTTAGTTGCACGTGGGTGAACTCCACTGCCTTGTGCATTGTCAGTTACCTGGACGCCTGGGTGTCTGTGCTGCCTATGGTTACTCACCTCCTTTTATGTAGTGTTCCAGGTTTTGGGGCCATGACACATGGTACATGGTATAACCTGGTAGTGCTGGTGTGCTGTCAGGAGCCTTGCAGCAGGTTTCTGTCACTGCACAGACATCGATGTTCTCTATTCTGGGGATGGCCTAGGCGGCATGCATATTGGGGTGTACACATCTGGCATCGGTCATCATTTCCCTTATGTTTCTTCCCACTTATGTTTTCTCGGGTGGCGGGTCAGTCTGTTCAGCCTTGCCTACAGAAGGCTGTGTGGAGGTGGCCAAGGCCTTATCCACTATTCAGATGCCCAGGGGTAACGGGTGCAGGCCATCCCAAGGGCAGCTGCATGGATTGTCAAGCATGACATCCCAACCTGACAGACATTGGATCCCCTTGGACTGACACCAGTAAATGTGCTACTTGCTATGACTGATCATTCCATGTTTCTACTGTGGCATTATTCTTGGTAAGGGTAGGTTGCTGCAAACGGTGAGTGTCATACCAGCCTGGACTACATAATCGGATAGCTCATCTGTGTCTCTTTACATGTAGGCTAGGGCAGTACACCTCGGGTCATTCACACCAGCATGGACTATAACTGCATCATATTTCTGTTTGCTTTGGAGTGACCTTCATATTTCTGTTATGTGGCATATTGTGGCGGCCTACAGGCAGCTTACTGTACCCTTTCCTTTGTTCAGTCTGCTGTGCGGGACAGCAGTGTGTCTGACTATGGAGTCACCTATTACAACTGTATCAGGCATGTTGTTTCTCCTTCTGGCCTGTGACTGCGACCTAGTTCTGCAGTCATTTAAAGTTATAATTTTGTAACAGAATGGTATTTTATGTATATGAAGGCAACTGAACCTAGTTTAAAGTACCTGAATGTGTTTTACTGCTTACGCACAGGCTTGCACATGTTGCTGACTTACACTTAGTGTCTTTTCATCACAACTCATAAGCGACCTAGTTCTGCAGTCATTTAAAGTTATAATTTAGTAACTTAATGGTATTTTATGTATCCGAATGTGTTTCAATGCTATGCAAAGGCTTGCACATGTTGCTGACTAACTCTAGGCGTCTTTTAATCATAACTCATTAGCGACCTAGATCTGAAGTCATTTAAAGTTAAAATTTAGCATCTGACTGTGTATTTAATCTATATGAAGGCATCAGTACCTATTCCATAGTACTTAAATGTGTTTTAATGCATTCTTGTTAGCTACTTGTTGTTGCTGATGCACGCTTAGCGTCTTTCTTATCTAAACACATAGCGACTAAGATATAATCTCATTTGAAACTATTACACAGCATCTCCTTGTGTATTTAACTAAGCTAAAGGTATTAGATGCTATTTCATAGTATTTGAATGTTTTTCTTTTAAATGTATACTTTAAGGAATATGAAGTCATTTGAGTGTGTTTGTGGCTAATCAGGATTGCTGTCTTAACCTGCTAGTACTAATTTCAACATTATTAACTCTAACACTCATATCTCTCTCCCTCACTTGTATCATAGGTAGCCCTCCCTTGCCTAGCTTCCTGTGGTTCCCAAGACCTGACATCAGCCCATCTGGACCACAAACGAAAACTAAACCTGCAGCCTAAACTCTTCTTAAAACTCAGGGTAAACTCAAAGAATTATTATCCTACTCAGAGAGAATTATACTGTTCTTGTTAAGAACCTGACACTCTCACTTGAAGACTTCAATACTACAAAGCCTGGAAAATTGTATTATAAATACCAGCACTAGTAACTCCTCTGTGTTGAGTTATACTAGTAGCTATTGTTACCTCTAAAGACCCTGCAAAATCTCCTGGCGGTGTAGGCCCCGCTCCGCTTCGCCCTCGCTCCGCTCCCCTCCCTGCCCCCTTATCCCACCCCCCCCCAGTATCCCTACTTTTATAGCAACAAATAGTCCCTCCCACTTTCCCACTTAACAAATCCAAGGCTCCCTTGTCACACCCCATTACTCCTCCCACCCCAAGGCCCACACCCTTTAACAAATCCCACACAAAGTCTCTTCCCTCACTAAATACCCTTTTCATTTCTTCAGTATGGCCAATTTCACCTATACTATTACCCCCATTATAGTTATACTTCTCATCACCACCTATATCCTAACAATATATGAAAACCAAACCCTTATGGGTATCTTTTTCCCTAAGTGCCACACCAACTCCCAATACAATCTCCATGTCAGTTATATTCCACCTTCAATCTACCAGGACAAAAATGTATCCCCCAAAATAGTCCACCCCACACTTCAACACCCTAAAATTCCACATAACAAATCTAATCTCAAAATCCTATTTAAATTACAAAGATTTTTAGTTTACTTGAAAAATTGTATTAACATCGACGGAGATATTCACCCAAACCCAGGTCCCACCACTATGCCAATTTCTAACCCCATAATATAACCCGAAAATCTACTGACTCCTTCTAATACTACACCTGAACCTAAGAAGCATTAACAATAAAATTCACAACCTTCACGCCATCATAGCTACACAGTCCCCTGACATCATGTGTCTAACCGAAACATGGCTAAAACCCACTACTAAGAATGAAGAGATCCTCCCACCCGGGTACAATATATTCAGGGCTGATCGTGCAAAGAAAAAAGGTGGAGGAATAGCTATTATGTTTAAAAATACCCTTAACATCCTTAAGAACCAAGTACAACCTCCTACAATCTCAAACCTAGAAATTATAGCCCTACAGATCTGCCTAAACACTCAAAAACGCATCAACCTTATTGTAACCTATATCCCACCAGAGAAGAACACAGAAAACCTGGAGCATACCCTGAGCTGGCTCGCCATCAACTACCCACAAGAAACCATAGTACTTGGAGACGTCAACATTGACTGGTCTCTCTTTTCTACCCATATGACTCCACAACCTATTAACCTACATGGTTTTTCCCAAAATATCCTATCCCCAACCAGAATAGGCAACTCACTTCAAAAAGAAAGTATTATTGACTGGATCCTTACTAATAGGGACTCTAATAACTACACCACTGGTACCCTTCCCTGTGACCTCAGCGATCACCTAATAACTTATATCATTAAACATAAATGCCCTACTTCTAACCCCCCCCTATATAGACTAATCAGAAACAAAAAAAAATTCGTCCCTCAACTATTTCTTGCCGACCTGAAATCCTGCAACTGGACCATATTAAAAACTCTTTCACTAGAAGACAGTGTGTCCCACTTCAATGACACATTCCTTAAGATACTTGACTCACATGCACCACATAGACAAATTAGAACCAAAACTCGCATAGCACCTTGGCTAACTAGTGATACCAAATCCAAAATCAAACTCCGTGACCAAGCCTGGGATAAATGGTGAGCCACAAAAACCCCCCAAGACCGTTATAAATTTCAACAACTAAGAAACGCCACTAAAACTGCCATTACCCAAGACAAAAAACAATACTTCTGCAACCTCCAGCAAAAACACCAGAACAACCCAAAGAAATTCTGGGCAGGTTTTAACAACCTTCTGCACCCAGGCAAAACTTCCACCCCAACCCCGAGAAATTGTTAGAGAAGGCCAAGAAGAAGTAGCCAACACCTTTAACTCCTTCTTCACTGAGACTATCAAACCCTAGCCAGTCAACTTACCTCCACTTCCCCACCTGCTGCGAAACTGCATCTTGACACCCCTACCCCTTCAATTTAAAGCCAGTCTCTTCCTCCTATGTACGCTCCCTCTTAAAAAAACTCAAACCAACCACCCTAGCGGCTGACCACCTTCCTGCGGAATTCTTACAAATTGCGTCTGATGAAATAGCCTACCCCATATCAATCCTTATCAATAGAACTATAACTGAGATGAACATTCCCTCCATTTGGAAGACTTCTTATATCATTCCGCTTCACAAAGGAGGTACCTCCTGGAAACGTCAAATTATAGACCAATAGCCATCCTGTCCCCGATAGCGAAAATCATGGAAAGATGCATCCACAAACAACTTCTTCACTATCTGACCTCTAATCATCTCTTGTCCAATGCCCAGCACAGTTTTCTCCCACACCATAGTACAACTACTGCCCTCCTTTCCTTTGTTGACTCAATCAACAACAATCGTAATAACAAACTCATATCCTCTGCCCTCTTTCTGGACCTATCAAAAGCATTCGATATGGTCAATCATCAATTCCTTCTTAACATCCTTGAAACCCTACGTCTGGACACTCCAGCACTAAACTGGTTCAATGCCTACTTCACTGGTAGGCAACAAGCTGTCCTGTGGCAAAACAGAATATCAGGACTGCTCCCTAATACCATAGGTGTTCCTCAGGGCTCGATACTGGGCCCACTTCTGTTTTTCATCTTCATAAATGACCTTCAATCAGTCGTCCCTAAATCCACCTGCATCTAATATGCCGACGACTCCACCTTAATCTGCTCCGACGTCTCCCTCTCGAATCTCCAAACGATCACACAACATTGTTTTTCACTAGTTGAAAAATGGTTCACTGACTTAAAACTCCTACTTAACCCAGCTAAAACGAAACTATTACTTTTCTTCCCCAACGTCTTCTCACCTCTAGGTAAAGAACTCCCAAACACTAACAACATAACCTTCCATATTAAATCCAATAATGGGACCCTCATAACCCCTGTCACCAGTACCAAACTGCTAGGTGTTACTATTGATCATAAGCTCAAATTCGACATACACATTACCCAAACAGTAAAGTCTGTTAACAAAAAACTAGGATCTATGTACAGAATTAAAAACTTCCTAACTCCCACTACCAAATTAACTATTGCCCGTACCCATCTCCTCTCTTCCCTCCTCTATGCTTCCCCAATCCTCTCTTTTCTCAATAAACGTGAACTTAACATGCTCTCTCTTGCCTACAACCACATTGCCAGATTTATTACAGGTTCCCCTTATCGAACCCATCATTGCCTTAACCTGAGGAAACTTGGATGGTTGGAACTGCCAAATCTCCTCAAACTTAGCCAACGCGCCGAAGCTTATAAAATAATCAACCATCCTGATAGAACTCCCTCACTGTGCAGAATTCTGACTCCATATACTAACCTCAACAGTCTCCGATCATCAAACAGCATCCAGATCCTAACTATTAAAGCAAAAAACTTAGGTGGGGATGCCCTCTCGCCAATTCCATTGGCAAGCAGTGGAACTCCCTGCCAAACAACCTTAGACTTACTACTTGCTCAATCAGTTCAAATTTAACCTTAAAGAATATCTCTCCACACAATGGATATGCCCATGTCGTGAACCTGACTAACTACATATCTCATACCTTCTAGTCCCATATCCCTAGCCCATTTCCCTAATTGCAGATCTCTAAAATCTCTCTTTCCTTATAACAATTTAGGAAGATTCTCCGATTTCAGTCTATTTTCCAGTAATATAACAAAATCAATGTTTTGTGTATAACCTCCTGTCTGTCCTTGTCTTATATAACATCTATGTAATTTTTCATTCCTGCATATGTAATCTATATTCTCTTTGTAGTAACTATACTTTGAATTTTGTAATTTAAACATGTACTTCCATTTTGTATTGGAGCTTTTCTCCTCGGGCCTCTACTGAAAACGGATATGTATCCAGCTAGACCAGCCCGGTTAACAAATGTAAAATAAATAATAAATAAATATATTTGTATTTCTTGGGTGGAGTTGGTGGTTGTCTGTGTACTTGGGGCAGGTGTAACATTGGTTCAGGGTTCACAGATTCCACTTGTTGAGCCTGGCCTTACTGGATAGCATGTGTGGACAGATTATATTGCCATACTACTGATCAGTAATTACGTCATTGTTCATGCTTGCTCTATCATGTAGTACCTTCCTCTTTCTCTTGCATGTTTTGGTTATGGCTGGTGTCCACCATGCCAGATTTAGGCACTGTGTCTTGTTTTAATGTGGGACTGCATAATCCAAGCATTCCTGGCGGTGTTCATGGAGTGGCTGTCTTGCAGGTTCTGAGGCGTGGCCCATATTTTGCACCTGCACGGGAACTTTCATGGCTTCAACATCATTTTGGAGGTGTGCACATAATGCTTAGCACATGTTTTCCACTGTGTTTCCCGGACAGGGACTGTGGTCAGGGTTTGCATATCCAGTGTGATTACTATATGGTCTGGTGTTACCAGTGTGCAATACACTTCTCATCTTAACATCCCGTACCCATATTGCTGATTATCACATCCAGTATGCTTGCCCCTCTTGTGGGTGTGCTACGTTGTTCCTGGGCCTTTTGGTTTGTGGATTTAATGACCTTTTGTCCTACACTGTTGCAGCTGGTATAATGCTCCCAGTCTATGTGTCTGGGTATTTGCAGTCACCAAATATAATGTGGTTTGGAGGACTTGATATATTCATGTATTCCAGCATGGGCGCAATGCAGTTCCTGGTGTTGGGCCAGTACTCTGTGGCAGGCTATACACTGGTGGGCGGTTTTAGCCACTGTTACTTGTGCATGGCTAGTCCATGCTGCTTTTTCTGGTGGTACCAACATGGGGGTGTGGTTATCCTTGTCATTCTTGATGGTCGCCCTCCTTTTGTAGCTTGTTCCAAGTGTTGAGGATGTACAGCACAGTCTGAGGTGTGACCTGGTGGTGTTAGGGTGCTGTTGTGAGCCTTGCCTCAGTATTCTGTTACAGCACAGTTATCAACATTCTCCATACTGGGTGGGCTTAGTCTGCATGCATCTTGCTGTTTGACCTTATCCCTTATCTGATTCTTATCCCTTCTGGTACCTATGGAGATAGGTTTGTGTTTTGCGCATTCCTATTCAGGGCACACTGTGCATGACAACAGCCTTTGCCAGTATCCATACGGCCTGCACTGATAGGTGCATGCCAGTCCTGGCAGGTGCTGCATCATGTCATGCTCAGCATGTCATCCCAGACTGGCACACAGTTTGTCCCCTTTGCCTACCTGCATTACTCCGGTAATTGTTGCACTTCATCATCTCGTTGTCCTGTTGTGGCATGCTGCTTGTTGAGGGTAGGATGTTAGACGGGGTCCTCAGGTGTGCATATGGTACTTGGTGTTACATTACTTGACACACAGCATTCATGCCTCAGGTGGTGCTGCAGGGCTGCCTCTGTCGGATGCACATATTACACTTACCTGTACATGTTTGTGAACAGGTTGTGTCACATTAGGCATCCCTGTTACTATATGGTGAGTCGGAGAGGGGTATCATTCCCAAGGTTCCTACTGAGCCAATGTATGTGCTATGCGTTGCCTCTTTGCCAAAGCCAGGGCATACTGGGCACGCCTCCTTCTGCCTACTGGGGCAGGCTCAGGTTGTTCCTCCTCCGAGTCACGCTGTGCCTGTGGTGGCCTTGGCGATGGTGGGGGGCTGTTTGGCCCAGCCCTATGATGATCCTGCTGCAGCTGTTTTCGCATGATCATATTATGTAGCATAGCACATACCATGACAATTTGGGTACATGTAGTTGGTGTGTACTGCAAGGCTCCACCAGATGTGTCCAGACACCGGAACCGTGACTTGAGCAGCCCGAACACACGCTCTATTACATTACGTGTTTGTGCGTGTGCCTCATTATGGCGTTCCTGTTCAGGTGTGTGTGCATTTCTGATGGGTGTCATCAGCCACGGCTCCAGTGCATATCCAGCATCCCCCACTAGGTGTCCATGTGGGATGTCCCCATTGGCAAATGTCTGGTACAGCTGCGTCAGATGCCAGATGTGGGAATCATGGTAGCTCCCAGGACAGCCGGCACACACATTCATTATTATGCCCTGGGCATCACACACGACCTGGCAGTTGATGGAGGGGAAGCCCTTGCAGTTTATGTAGGCCCTACCCCGCTCTCCTGCTGGTGCTTTGATGCGTATGTGCGTGCAGTCTATGGCACCCAGTACCTCAGGGTATTCCGCTATTTGCTGGAAGAGACGCATGTTGCTGGCCAATACCTCACGGGCATTGGGGAAGTATACATGATCACCGACATGTGCTGACATGGCATCCAGGAACTGGTGCAGTACCCTGGAAGCTGATGCCTGTGATATCCCCATCATATCGCCAGTTGGTCTCTGGAAGGTACCTGTTGCTAGTATTCTTAGGCCAACACATACCTTGGTTTCCACTGGGATGGGTTCCCTCTGTTGGTTCTGTGTGTGAGGCGTGGCCTGCACAGCTCCACTATTTGCTGCAGGAGGTCTCTGTCCACTCTATAGCGCTCTACTATCTCAAGCTCATGTAACCCGTGGTAGGTGACCCTGGGCCTGTACACTCTTCTCCGTCTCCTCACTGCGGGTTGTCTGGCACCATCTGCATTGTCACCACCCTCAGCAAGTCGCCTATGTCTTATTATGACAGCTATGGCAGCCCCTAACATTTCTGCTCTGAGTTCAGCTTTTTCAGTTTTCACTTCTGATAACTTAACTCCTGTCTTGCAGTGTCTCTTGAGAGAAACATTCTGCACTGCTGTTTAAGTGCTGGGCTGGCCTAGTATTCTGCCTGTGTAATTGCCTGCATCTAATTGTTTTCACCTGCTAGCTCCAGCAGTATTCCCTGCTAACTTCCTAGTACATCTGTTGTTTCCTTTTTCCTTTCTGTTTCCTCAGGGTGGGGCCGTGTGCAAACCAGCAGAAACAGGCTCACAGTGGCTTACACGCGCGCACACACACTTACACAGTTCAAGATCTGCTTATTCAGTTTTAAACGCGTGCACGCCCGCGCAAACGGTGTTAAACAGCTCACAACACACTCCCACATGCTTAGTCTGCCTTACACGCGCGCACACTGCCTTACACGCGCGCACACCGTCTTACTCGCGCTTCACGGCGTGCACACGTGCGCATACACGTCCAACAAGAAACCTTGGTGTAGGCAACAGTGTACACCTTCCATTTCTTGGCTTTCTCATGTTTACTTGGGGGCACACCTCCTCCCTTGATGTCTCTCTGACATCTGTCATGTAACTCTACCTTCCAATGACTTCTATCCCTTTCTACCATTCCCCCCTGTGATGTCACCTATCTCCTACTCTGTTCCTCCCCCTTCTGTAACTCTTACACTACTCAGACTGTGCTCATTTGCTATGTGACAGTGGTATTCAGTATCCTTACCCTAATTTGCATCAGATTGCCTACTAATGCTTAGTTACATCTCTTACACTTGGCTTCCCCCCTTGGCAACCACTACACGGTGGCCATGTTGGTTTTCCTATGCTGGTCCCTCCATTGACATTCCATGTATTGCATAAAACCTACATTTGTAGGTTTAAAACCTTCGTTTTTATGTTTTATGCAGCGCAGCCCGTTTGCGTGGGGCTGCGCTGGGTTTACACATCGGCAATTGCCGAAAAAAAAAAAAAGATTATTTTACATTTTTTTGCGTGGGGTTGCATTGCCAATGGCCACATATTTGGCCATTGGCATGCTGCCTATGACATATGCACCCTTTATTTGGAGCTGACATGGCTCCATTGCGTGTTGCAGAAACGTACTCAGTTGTCAACTGAGTACATTTCTGCAGCTAACACGGCTCTTACACGGGCTGTTCTGGGCTTCCTGGATCGCTAATCAGCCTCATTTGCATGCTATTCGGCTGCAAGTGGGCTGATTAGCTTAGCCACGCCCACTCCGTGTAAGAGCCGTGTTAGACTAACTCTTACACGGACTTTGGGCTGTTCCTGGATCGCGAAGGCTACATGGAGTCTTACACTACTCTTAGACTCCGTGTAAGCCTTCGTGAATCCGGCCCATTATCTCTGCAGATAAAAATCTTTATATGTACTTTATGCTAAATATGGAAGCATTCATGTAAATAATGTATATATGTTGTAGGAATGTTGTTAGAAGACTTGTTTGGAAATTACCTGTGTATTTCTCTGTCAAATGTTTGTATGACTAAGGTGAAAAATAATAAAGAAGTATTATTGAAAAAAAAAAAAAACTACACTTGTAAGTGTTTCAATTTTAAAACAGAATTAATCAAACAACACCCATTGAGACCTTGGGATTCATAACATTCAGTGTAAGCTGCCACTTTAGCTCACATCTGCTTAAATGTTCTTCAATAATATACCCCTTTGATCCTTAACAACCTGATCTGATATTGTTAATCCTCGTTTATTCCTTACATATGGGTATTGATTCCGACCTCGGAACCGAGCCAGCCATCTTCCAAGCTCGCATCAACTACAAACTCTCGAGCTAAACTCTTACCCAGAATTTCCCTCTCCCTATTACCTCAGATTTTGTTTGCTGCGTCGCCATTCAGTCGTGTCAAGCTACTTTTCTTGAGCTAAGTATAGATATTTGTTGTCAGACTAGTCTAATATAACTTTTTCTGTCAGAAAAGTTTCTAATTTGTTGTCTCTTACCTTATCGCATTTAGCGAATATATTTCCTTGAGTTTCCTTCTCTTTATTCTGCACTTTTTACCGCAAGGTATTTTCTCCCTTACCATCGTTGGTAAACCCTTCCTTTCTTCATTACCTTCGGGTATTCTTTTGTACCATTGCTGGTACCCTTTCTTCTTTCTCCTTTTCTATCATGGCAGATAAAAAAGGTAGTCCAAGATTTAAAAGGTGCTCAGATTGTGGACACAAATTACCTACATCAGATGCACACTGTCTGTGTGTCTATTGCTTGGATGTGTCTCACTTATCTGTTGACCCGCCCTGTGGTATTTGTAAGAACTTTTCCAACAGAACTTTGATTGAGAGGAAAAATAAATTGTTACTGAAGGGACTTCTTAATTCTACCTTTTCAGAGACCATTTCTGGGTCGGAGGCTTCAACCCCTCCTAGAGCCCATAAGAAAAAATTGGATGATCCTACAAAGGTCCATCCTCTGCCTTCGTCCCCGGCTGGGGACTCCCACCAACCAAGACCTAAGAAGGCTAAGATTTCTGCTTCGGAGCTCACTCTGCCAGCACCAGCGCTTTCGGTGCCTAGACCTTTGGCGCCATCAGTGATTTCGGCTTCGTCTACTGTAGCCTTTACTGTATCTCCTCAGTTCAGACTACTACTACTACATCGGCACCGACTGTTAAGTCAGCACAGACCTTAACCACATCGGCTCCGACATCTTACCCGGAACCGACACCTCAGTTATTGACACCAATTTTGTCAGTTCCAGCTTAGGTACCGGCAACCGCTTTGGCACTGATCTTTTTGTCAGTGCAGACTGTGACCTTGACACCAATGATATCCTCAGTGCAGACACACCCATATTCCAGTCTCTCTCAGCACCATTGTTCTCAGTATGGACTGGTGAGGGGGGCACCGAGCTTGTCTCTTCAGTAGACAGACCTGTTTCTCCCTCAGCTGTGTCCGTGAGGTCCACTAAAAGCCTTTCTGAACACGATGTGTTGCATCTTGTGGATCAAGTGCTTCTAGCCAGAGGTGTCCCACCCCCAGGACCTATCCTTCCTTGGGAGGTGATCACCCATCACCAAAGACCCCTTCTTATTCTCCTCCTTCATTGCCTTTGAAGCCCCTTGATATAGCACAGTCTTCCCCCTCTACAGTTCCCTTTATGGACCTCACTAAGGACCCTCAGTTGCCTTCGTGGTAAGAGACTTTTGCTACGACCCAGGATGATAGTTGTGACACGTGTAAATTGATGTTTCACAGCCATCCGGGGACTCTGGGTTGGCAAGCTGAACCACTTAGGGGAGGGATGACCCCTTTCCTGGACACTCACCCCTCTTCAGGTGGACCAGCCTTCCAACTGATGGAGAAGGCTCTGGCATCTGCTGGCGATACTGTGCTGTCTATCTCCTCGCCCTCCTCTGGACCACTATGTTCACAAGTCGCACTTAGCAGACACCAGGCACAAGGTTCTCAGGACGTATTCCCACAGGAAACCCCCTTTCCATTGTCTTCCCCAGCTTCCCCCTCTGAGGAAGTTCACCAGAAAAGTTCATGCAAGAGGAAGCACATGGACTCCACAGAGGAGTCCCTCACTGAAGACACAGACTTTGATGATGTGGAAGGATCCCCTCGGTCACCCTCTGAGGTATCCTTTGGTGATATCCTCGAAATCCTTAAACAGAGAGGTGACTGGCCGCCCTCTAATCCGACCTCTGAAGAGTCTGTGTTCCTGCAGGCTTTTCACGCCTGGCCCCCTACCTCCTGGGTTACTCCACCTGTCGATAAACTGGTCCGGCTCATCGTGCAGCATGAGTGGAAGGCTCCTGACACCATCGAGGCTATTCCCTAGAGGCCAGATAAGATTTTGTCCCCTCCTGCTATGGATCCCCATTGGTCCAAAGGTCTTCCTGTGGATGTTCTGGTGGTGGCGGCCACAACCAAAAAGGATATGGCGGAAGAAGAAAGCCAGACTGTCCATCCGCCCAACAAAGAGTCCCGGGCCCTGGACAGGATAGGGGAAGTGCACCTTTGCATCAGTGGCCTTTGCTATCAGGTCCCTGAATTATATGGCACACTTTACTAGGCTTCAAAGGGATCTAATTTCCGAGCTCTCTGAAACCTTGGCTGGTGCCGTGTCTGATGAGGTACGTGACAAAGTGGACTCTCAGCTGGCCACCATTGAGTCGATATCTAACTCTTCCATGCGACTGATATCTCACCCATCAGAAGGAGCGGCTAGAGCGGCGGGTTCAGCTGTGGTCTTGAGATGACAAGCCTGGATGTGCTTGTGCAATTTCGCAGAACCATTTAAGGCTTCCTTTCTTAACTCTCTCATTGAAGCCTCTTCGTTGTTTGGAACCAAAGTTAAAAGCACACTGGCCAGATGTGAACAGGATGGTAAGACCCTTTCTGCCGGATTGTCCGTTATTCTTCCCCTCAACGTGCTTTCTCCCGAAACCAAAAGAGTGGGAAGATATGGTTCAAGAAGTCCTTTCTGTGACACACAAGCTGAGTTCTCCCCTAGAGGCAGAGGGGGAAACTCACAGGGAAGACACCCCTTTCGAGGCAGAGGGGGTCCGCGTAACCAGGGTTCCAGGGACTCTTTTCCTGGCCAATCCTACCAGTGCTCCTGAAGAGCAGTCCAACTCCTTTCCTCTGGAGGTGGTTGGGGGTTGTTTCTCCTTGTACCCTTCTGCCTGGCTAACCATCACCACTGAATCTTGGGTACAAAGGATTATAACTAGAGGCTATCATATCCCCTTCGATCTTTGTCCTGTCCCCTCAAAAAAACCTTCCCGACGTTCCACCCAGTCAAAGGGAAGAAGCAGCACTAGAGATAGCAAAGCTGCTAAGAAAAAGAGTCATCCAAATAGTCCCTCCAGACCAGATAGGATACGGATTCTACTCAAGACTATTTTTGGTACCAAAGAAAACCGGGGACTGAAGACCAGTTTTGGATCTCAGTGTACTGAACAAGTTTGTAAGAGTACAAAAATTCTGGATGGTCACAATACAGTCTATCCTCCCGCTTTTGGAACAAGATGATTGGATGTGCTCGATAGATCTTCAAAATGCGTAGTGTACATG
Source organism: Protopterus annectens (assembly GCF_019279795.1). Lineage (NCBI taxonomy): Eukaryota > Metazoa > Chordata > Ceratodontiformes > Protopteridae > Protopterus > Protopterus annectens. The sequence goes on along the minus strand of NC_056746.1, from coordinate 501,384,944 downwards.
AGGCAGTTGTAACATTGGCTCAAGATTCCCAGATTCACCAGCTGGACCGGAGAGGAGATTGACAACTGACCTTTGGACATGCTAGAATAGTATTGGGAATTCCTTTATAATTGAAAAAAGGGCCAATGGGGAACAAGGTACTCAAGGGGAGTTTGTGAGGGTGTAGTGCTTTTAATTTTTTAGTGCTGACTTATATAATTGCTTTAGTGAGCAAGTGCCAGGCTTTAGAGGAGGAATAGGGTGTTTATTATGAGAACTAGATCAGTTCTAAGGGAAAAAGTGAAGAGCAGACTTTGCGGAGTCGAGAATGTTTTAAACCCAATTAAGCGGAGCTGCGCTATGCGCAAAATCGCGCAAAGCCGTGCCAAAGCGGGTCTTATACAGGGGGACTTGAAAGAGCTAGAAATTGTCCCAATATGGCCAATAGACTACCAGATTCTTGTGCTGGGAACACTTCTCCAGGGATAGATAGGCTGCTCTAAGCTCCCCACTGCCACTGGTGAACAAAGAAGCCTCCCTTTATCCAAGAAAGGAAATGGGCAACACAGGAACTTTCCAAAAGTCCAGAATACAGCAAAGCCTGTATTTGGACTACTCTAGGTCAGGAAAAATGGGAAACAAGGATCATTTTTTTTTTTTTTTTTTTTGGCAACAAACAGCAGGAAAATGCAATAAATATGTAACACAGGCTTGCGCACTTGAGTGTGTAGCCTCAACAGGTAAATGCAACAAACAGGACAAACTTTAAAAGTGCAGGTGCAAAAACAACTTTAAATAGTTTAAAACAATTCAAGAAGCAGAAATACTTGCAGTTTAGCTAGATCGGACAGTCGCCCAGGTAGTAGCAGGAAAACAAACACTTTTATCAGGTTAGCAGTCGCTCTTTTAGCCTCTCTGCTGCTAGCACCACTCTGCAGGACCACGAGGAGCTTGGCTGAGTAGTAACAAGCGCAAAAAACGCGCCAAAGCGGGTTTTATACAGGGGGACTTGAAAGAGCTAGAAATTGGCCCAAAACTGCCAATAGACTCTCAGATTCTTGTACTGGGAACACTCCTCCAGGGATAGATAGGCTGCTCTAAGCTCCCTACTGCCACTGATGAACAAAGAAGCCTCCCTTTATCCAAGAAAGGAAATGGGCAACACAGGAACTTTCCAAAAGTCCAGAATACAGCAAAGCCTGTATTTGGACTACTCTAGGTCAGGAAAGATGGGAAACAAGGATCATTTTTTTTTCTTTTTTGCAACAAACAGGAAAATGCAATAAATGTGTAACACAGGCTAGCGCACTTGAGTGTGTAGCCTCAACAGGTATATGCAACAAACAGGACAAACTTTAAAAGTGCAGGTGCAAAAACAACTTTAAACAGTTTAAAACAGTTCAAGAAGCAGAAATACTTGCAGTTTAGCTAGATCGGACAGTCGCCCAGGTAGTAGCAGGAAAACAAACACTTTTATCAGGTTAGCAGTCGCTCTTTTAGCCTCTCTGCTGCTAGCACCACTCTGCAGGACCACGAGGAGCTTGGCTGAGTAGTAACAAGCACAAAAACCGCGCCAAAGCGGGTTTTATACAGAGGGACTTGAAAGAGCTAGAAATTGGCCCAAAACGGCCAATAGACTACCAGATTCTTGTGTTGGGAACACTCCTCCAGGGATAGATAGGCTGTTCTAAGCTCCCCACTGCCACTGGTGAACAAAGAAGCCTCCCTTTATCCAAGAAAGGAAATGGGCAACACAGGAATGTTCCAAAAGTCCAGAATACAGCAAAGCCTGTATTTGGACTACTCTAGGTCAGGAAAGATGGGAAACGAGGATAATTTTTTTGTTTTTTTTTCTTTTTTTGCAACAAACAGCAGGAAAATGCAATAAATATGCAACACAGGCTAGCGCACTTGAGTGTGTAGCCTCAACAGGTAAATGCCACAAACAGGGCAAACTTTAAAAGTGCAGGTGCAAAAACAACTTTAAACAGTTTAAAACAGTTCAAAAAGCAGAAATACTTGCAGTTTAGAAAGATTTGACAGTCGCCCAGGTAGTAGCAGGAAAAAAAAACACTTTTATCAGGTAGTCGCTCTTTTAGCCTCTCTGCTGCTAACACCACTCTGCAGGACCATGAGGAGCTTGGCTGGGCAGTATCAAGCACAAAAAATGAGCCAAAGTGGGATTTATATAGGGGACTTGAAAGAGCTAGAAATTGGCCCAAAACGGCCAATAGACTATCATATTCTTGTGCTGGGAACATTCCTCCAGGGATAGATAGGCTGCTCTAAGCTCCCCACTGCCACTGGTGAAAAAAGAAGCCTCCCTTTATCCAAGAAAGGAAATGGGCAACACAGGAGCTTTCCAAAAGTCCAGAATACAGCAAAGCCTGTATTTGGACTACTCTAGGACAGGAAAGACGGGAAACAAGGATAATTTTTTTGTTTTTTTCTTTTTTGCAACAAACAGCAGGAAAATGCAATAAATATGTAACACAGGCTAGCGCACTTGAGTGTGTAGCCTCAACAGGTAAATGCAACAAACAGGACAAACTTTAAATTACAAGCACAAAAGCGTGCTAAAGCTGGGGGTTAGAAAGAGATAGGAAATGGCCCAAAATGACCAATAAGCTACAAGACACTATGCTGGAACCACTCCTCAAGGGACAGATAGGCTGCTCAGAGCTCCCCACTCTCACTGGTGAACAAAGAAGCTTCCTCCCATCCAAATAAGGATATGGGCAACACAGGAACTATGACACAGCCCAGAGATCAGCAATACCTGAAGACTGGACTATTCTAGTTCAGTAAAGGCGGGAAACAAGGATTTTTTTTTTTTTACAAAGTAGCAGAAATTAGGTACAGAAACACAGTAAATGCTTTAATTTGGCTAGCACACTTGAGTGTGTAGCCTACCAGTTAAACTAAGCAAAAACAAACTTTAAAAGTGCAAAAACCTCAGAAATACAGGCAGAAATGCAATAAAACAACTTTTCAGAGCTTATTTAGTTAAAGAAACAGAGAAGTCTATATATACAGAAAAGCAGCTAAAACACACAAACACTTCAGATGCAGTGCAACCTAGAGCACTTGAGTTGTAGCAATATTAAGGCAATTACAGTTATAATAAATGCTCGGAAATATACTCTATATTTCCAAAATGTTTGAGAAGCACAGTCAGAACACAAGGAGATTCAGGCAAAAAATTTTTTATTTTTTTTGAAAGGGAAAAAGGAGAAACAGAAGACCTTATCCAATGTTCTCTCTGTATTAGGTAGAATGAGCTAATGACACTAGACTGGGAGGAGTGTCACAGATCATATTTACAATAGGGGTGGGCAACTGCAAAGCCACCAAGTATAACAACAGGGGAAAAAACAATAGCCTACAGACAGTAAGCACTAGAGAAATCCACAAATGAAAGTTTTTAAACAGATAAAGATTTGTAAAGATACAGAATGCTTTTAACTGCAAACAAATTTTTTTTACAAAAACACAAAAGAACCAGCCCCCGCTAGCCAGCAGACAATTAACACAATCTAGCCAAGTTAAAGAAAGGCTTCAGCTAAAAACTATAGCCTACAGACAGTAAGCACAAATCAGTTACTTGTGCAGATTAGTTAATAGCAATAAAATACACTAAAAGACTAAAAAGCAGGCAATAAAAGTGATATATATTAATTGTTAGAAACAATAATCTGTATAAATAATCGAAAAAAAAAAACAGGATACTTATATATCTCAGCTAACAGTTGTGGTCAACAACTCTCATCCACTCTGCTCAGTGTGTATATTAATTAATTACGTATTTGTTAAGTCAGTTTACTGACTCCATGTGCTGCAATGGTGTTTGGCAGTGACTGATAGGTGTGCATATTTTATCACTACCTCTGGAATTGCATTATCAGCACTATTTGCCTTCCTTTTTTTGCCATGTCCTTGTACACCTTGACTATATAATTAAATGAAGTGTATAGTCAATCAGGCATTTTGCAAAATGATTCATTTTGGTAATTGTGCATACTTACACATTTTACAGTAGGGTTAACTTGGATTACTGTTTCCTTTTGGTGTTCCTGCCTAGCTGGACCTATTATGGAAGGATCCTTAGGGTAAATTTTTCACCTTTTTTCACTTCCTCTGGGCCCATTTTCATAATGATTTTTCTTCCTTTGATGTAAGATGAATACAAACAGATCAGGAAGCACTTTTAGGACACCATGGGGGTTCATGGCTACCTGAGCCAGAACTGCAAACCCATTATTCTTTGACAAACCTGTTCTTCCATTGTTTACTTCAAAAATCAAGCAAACTTGTTACCTTAGGAGTCCACAGGTTTACATTTCCCTTTCATATGCAACAACTCTCATTTCCTAGGATGTTTCTCCCTTCCGATTCTAAGCATTCAGGGTCATTGTTATTCACTCTGCTGGACATATGTCTTTTGTGGTGCCCGGTGAAATAATGAGGTGGCAACACTTAATTTGAGAAGTAGTTGTATTGTGCTGCCCTTTATTTACATTTAGATGAAATATCTTAACACAGTGTCTTCCATTCAGTACTATGTTGTTTTTTTGCATTTTAATACGAATGTGGAGAGCTCAACTGCTATCACTAATTTTTTCATCTCCACAGGACACTCTCCATTGTAGTTTGCCACTGCCTTTGCATATGTATGTGCTCAGTCCCTGCATCTTTGTCAGTAGAGTAATTGGTTGTGCCTTGCAGAATACAAGAGTCCTGGAGAACATACTCAATGTAGCCTTATGACATTTCTATACTGCAATCGTCATAAGTTTCATCTTTCTGACTGGTTATATACTTAGTATATATATATATATATATATATATATATATATATATATATATATATATAATTTATATTGCCACTCCTCCAGAGGTCATTTGTTCATTATTCATGGAGTCCTGCATCCTCCTAGTTAAGGATGTCTATTGTAAGTTGGAGGCAGCATGGGGCAAACTTGATCTGAAGATTGGGGTGAGGAGCGGGGTGTTGTGGGTGACAGAGGCGGAGCCTGGTGAGTTCAAGGTCTGAAGAAATTGGCTGGTGTTGGATACAGTAAACCACAGGTTGAACAGACAGAGACAGACAACACAGATCAATTGTTATGATAAGTATATAACTTTTGTTTGTACTCACCACAACATGGGTGACCGTTGCTCCACCACAAGTTTAAGACACTCACTGGTTAAATCTGATCACAAGTCAGTCACATTTGAAGTAGCTATAACATCTGAACCCTTGTTAGGTGAAATCAGGCTAAAAAAATTCACCAAAGCTAATTATACCCTCCTAAGGGATGGCATAAATAATTTCCAATATCCTGTTCCCACAGATGATATTGACAACTATATTGAGGTATACACAAATGCCCTGTACAATCACTTATACAAATGTATTGACACTGCAGTACCTGATAGGATCAAAACAAGATCCCTGAAGGACATCTAGCATTGGTAGGTTATACAACAAGAGGTAGAAGTTGCTGTCTAAGAATAAAAAAGAGAGGTTCCAGCACTGAAATAACACCCTTCTCTGCTTGAGAAACAAATAAGATAACTTATAAAATCCTCTAAGGGCAACTTCGAAAGAAATTTAGCAACTATAGCTAAGGATAACTATAAGGTATTCTTAAGCTATATCCGTAACCTAAAAGGTAGGACCCAGACGTGTGCTGAGCTAACTGTGGATGGCATCACACACACTGATCCTGTGAAAATAGCTAACCTATTAGCTGACAGATTTGGTGTAAATTTCACACCCCCTGTCCCCTACAAACATTACACAAAGCATTCCCTTTACATCTTCCCCACCTTGCATCTCCAAAGAACAAGTCATTAATGTTCTCTCCAATGCTGAAAACACAGCCTGTATGGGACCGGATGGCATCCAGCGTTATTTATTTCCAGTTTGATGACTGGGGAAGTATTTTCAGTGGAGGCCCGGTGAGAAAAGCTCCATAAGACAGAATACAGTAAAGATACAAGTCTATAAAAGATACAGTTAAAAGAACAAGTTACAAATATATGAATTCAATACCAAACATGAGCAAGATGGTTCATTGTGCTATATCATATGGGTAATACTGTACAGATTCATTTAGACATACATTCTTTCATTTAAAGTAAGGAAAGAATTTACATTCATTCATTTAAAGTAAGAGGCTATTTACAATATTTACAAAGTTGAAATCACGAGGGGAATAGCTATAGGAGTTACAGAGAGCTTAGGTACACTCTTAGGAAATAGCTATGGGAGTTATAGAGTGCTGAGGAACACAGGAGGAAAATCCTCCCAGGGGCATTTACTTAAACAGAATTAGGTAGGGTGAAAGCAGGTGCACTTCCATTTGGAAGACAGGTATGTGAATAGCTGGGTTTTGAAATTTTCTGAGTTTGATGTTGTCCTTAGTGTGGAAGGGAGTGAATTCCATTTCTTACCTAGTGAGAAAGAAATGAGAAGTTGGCCAACAGGTCATTTAGGTTTGTGGATAGTAATTAAGTTTCGGTGTACAGATCTGAGAGTTCTATTAGGGGTGTAGGGGGGAAGGGTGTTATTAGAGCAGGGCATTTTGTTGAGTGAAATACAAGTCTGTGTGCAATGGTAAGTTGAAGGTAGTCTAGGTAATTTGTAAGTTCTAGCCAATTCAGAGATTGAAGGGTAAGGCAGTGATGGGTGGAATTTTTGGCTTTGGTGGCAAATCTGGAGATTTTATTATAGCAGTTTTCAAGTTTAGAGGTTATGGAAGAGGTCAGGTTAGTTAGAAGATGGGCTCCGTACATTAGGGAAGGCAGAAGGTAAGTAGTGGCAGAGTATGCCTAGTAGAGTTGGACAGAAAGAGATTGTTCCTGTAAAGCATACCTAACTTTTGGTGGGTTTTCTTTATATTTTGTTGAATATGGATATCAAACTTCAGGTGTTAGTCTATAGTAACACTGAGAAGTTTAGCGAAAGGAACCACTTCGTTAGGAGAGTTGGCTTGGCTAAGGACTTGAAAGGCACATTTGTCATAAGAGAAAGTTTTTGAGGGAGGGAATAATAGTATTTTAGATTTATTTGAATTGAGAGAGAGAGGTGATTTTGGTGCATCCAGTTCTCAGTAGTTGAGAAAACAGTTTGGGTTTTAGTCAGAGGTTCGAGGAGATTTGAGGCAGAGCATACTAAAATTGATTCGTCTGCATATTGAATGACTTTGGTGTCAGGAATAGCAGAGTGAAAATTATTGATAAAGATGTTAAAAAGCATAGGGATGAGGATGGATTCCTGTGGTTCGCCGGTTGGGGTGGATAAGAAGAAAGAGGTGTCATTCTTCCATTTAACAGCCTGAGTCTATCTGACAGGTAACTAGAGAACCAGGATAAAGTATTTTGGGAGAGATGTAGGTTTGAGAGATGATAGAGAAGGTGTTTATAGGAAACAGTATTGAATGCTTTAGAGAATAGAGGAGAACTGTAGATACTAAGTGTCCTGAATCTCGGGCTTGATTGACAGTTTCTAAGAAGGAGAGTAGTGCGGTTATAGTGCTATGGCCTGGGTGGAAACCATGCTGGGTAGGGGTAAGAAGTTGGTTTTGGGTCAGAAAAGACATAAGTTGGAGGTGGACGCATTTTTCTAGGATTTTGGAGATTGGTGAGAGAAGAGCAATGGGGCGGAAGTTTGAGATGTTAGTATTTTTGCCTCCTTTGTGGAGAGGAAGAATAAAGGCTGAATGCCAGAGTTTAGGAACATATGATTCCTTTATAGATCTATTGATAATGATGCTGATTGCAGGAGGAGAGAATGTTATCAGGAGCATTGGAGCAAGGTTTAAGTTTGGATAGAAGTCTTTTTATAAAATTAGTAGAGACAGGTTTGAGCTCAAACATAGGGGGAAGTTATTAGGGAGCTTAGAAGGAGAATGAATGAAGGACAGGTGGATTATTGTTGGGAAAAGTCTTGGTCAGGTCAGAAATTGTTTCTATAAAAAATGAGTTAAATTGGGAGGCTAATTCAAGGTCAGATTTAATTGGATCAGGACAGAGGTTATTCTTGGAGCCTGGGTTGAGATGTGAGTTTATGGAGTTCCAGAATTGCTTGGGATTTTTAGTATTGTTGGACTGGAGCTTAGTATAGTAGGATTTTTTTGTCCTTGGTGATTTGTTGTTTTACAAGGTTGCAGAGTTGTGTGTATTGGAGCAGGGTTCTGGGCAGTTTATTCTTTTGGTAAAGTTTCCAGGATTTGTCCCATTGATGCATAATTTGTTTTGTTTCTTTGGATAGCCAAGGAGCAATAATAGTTTTTATCCTTTTGTTTCTTAGTGAGGCTAGGGAGTTTAGAGTGTCTAGGAATACAGAATTGAAGTAGTCTATGGCTTTGTCAAGAGGAAGGGTTTTTAGAATGTGCCAGTTCATTTGTTTGAGAATGTTGGAGAAAGTTGTGAGGTTGAATTTGCTAAGGTTGCGAGTGAGAATGTATTGATGCTCTTGTGGGGTAGAGGTAGTTGAACGGTGATTGAAAGCTGGGAGGTGGTCGTTAATGGTATCAGCAATAGTGCCAGAGTTAGTTATTTTATTTGGATGGGTGACTAAGATCCAGTCAAGAATGGATCCTGGGGGATTTGTTTTGTTGGGTCAAGTCATGGAGAGGATTACATGAGTAAAGTTATAGAGGTTAATGGATAAGGAGGGTGAGGGACTGTTGATTTTATTCCAGTCAATGTTTACATTGCCTAGTATGTAAGTTTCATAGTTGATTTCAGTTGAGGCCCATAGGCCATAGGCCAAGTTGCGTTTTAAATGGTATAAAACATGAGTTAACAACTCTATTAGGTACTGTCTTCAACCACAGCCTGAGTACTGGTTTTGTCCCTGCTGAATGGAAAACAGCAACCATCATCCCCCTTTATAAAAAGGGTACAGCAACAGACCCTGGAAACTACAGACCCATGAGCTTAAACAGCTTTATCTGCAGGCCATGGAATGAATCATTATGGACCTTATAAATAAGAATGTAAGTGATCTTCAAACCCTTGATCCGGCACAGTTTGTTTTTTTTCAAAGGCAAGTCATGCCTGTTAAACCTGATTGACTTCTTTAAAAACATCATGACAGCCATAGATGAAGGCAAATCTATGCAAACATAACAGTGATTTTTTTTTTGTTTATTGAAAGGTACTTTTCTTGAAAAAAATAAATTTTACAGTAGGAGCTAATTTTTCATTGAAAGAACAGCTTCTTTATAAAGAGTCTGTTTTTATTTTAAAGTATAATACTTTAATATCTGCAGGTTTGAATTGTGAAATTAATTGGAAATATTTGATTTAATTAGTTAATTAGTTAATTGTATAATTGATTGGTTTTATATAGATGTGTGCATTTTGAGACGTTTGTTACTCCTTGAAGGCCTTGTGGCCGAGGCGCCAGAGATTATTAAATTTTTCTCTGTGGATTGGTAGCCTGTTGTTTATTTTAAATCTATGCATGCAGCCTACTTTGGCTTAGCCAGGGCCTTCAACACAATCCCACATTCAAGTATCATTGGTAAATTCTTCCAGTTGAATATCAACCCTTATGTCATTGGCTCACCGAGAGATCACACTCAGTCAAAGTTGAGGACTTTACCACAACCAGCAAAACTGTCACCAGTGGGGTTCCACAGGGATCAGTGTTGGGCCCCCTATTATTTGGGAATATACTTCTCAAAAGTTCAGCCCAGAACAGAGGGGATGTGGCTGACTAACCAATGATTGTCGCCAAAGCCATGGACTCAAACTCAGTAGTAAAAAATGCATTATCATCCTCTTCAGTAAAAACAATATCCTTGCTAAATAATAACACCCTAAGTAACAACTCAGTAGTGAGAGACTTGGAAAGCAAGTTGACTGTAGCCTAAACTTTGACCACCATGTGTCTACTGTGGTAAGGAAAGCATTCTATGTTGAACACCTCATTAGCAAAGGCATTGACTCAAGAGTGAAAGAGGTCATAACTCCCCTATAGTCGACCCTTATCAGGCCAGTAATTGAGTACAGTGCTCCCTTTGGTATGTACCTTACCAGGCACCTGCAGCAACTTGTGAGACCTCAGAGATTTCTAACCAAGAAAATTCATGGTCTGGAAAACATACATTGACAGACTGAAATCACTGTCACTGTACTCAATAGCAAACAGACTACATAGAGGAGACTTGTGCCTGGCCTGCAGTGCAATCTCGGATCCAGACCTAATGGAAATGTTGCACATCCACAAGTCAAATGAGAGTGCCTGGCCTGTAGTGCAATCTCGGATCCAGACCTAATGGAAATGTTGCACATCCACAAGTCAAATGAGAGTGCCTGGCCTGTAGTGCAATCTCGGATCCAGACCTAATGGAAATGTTGCACATCCACAAGTCAAATGAGACAAGGGTCACCCGCTCCAGGGACCTTAACCTGGCATGCGACGTGAATAGGACCTACTGGAGAGACAGATATGTCTCTCAGAGGCTGCCACTCTTCTGGAATAGGCTACCAGTTCACATAAAACAGTGCCCCTCTATGACCCTGTTTAAGTATAGCCTAGATGACTGGATGAAAAACTGTAAATTCCTGCTGAAGATTTCACTTATGACCCTCCTGGATATGGGCAGTCATTGCTAACTAAGATCTCGAGTTTTGGCAAGATCCTTTATATTGGGTTTCTTTAGTATTATATTGGGTACACATGGCTAGGCTTATAAAGACCTTTGGGTCAATAGCCCAATAACCACCTATGAACCTAAGCCCAAAAATTCATTACTATTCCAACCTCAATTTCTGCTACCTATCCTAGCACATCAGCAGATATCCTTTCCTTAATCACGTACACAGACCCATATTTTACACGGGCTACCCATCTGTACTAACAGCTGTTAGTACCCTGTTTTGCCCTTGTTATCTGTCTAGTTAGTACTAATGTGCAATGTTACTAAAAGTCATTTAACATGACCTCTGCTTCCTCAGTCATCATCACTCACTACAAATGCTGCCCTATAAGTAAATATTTCCCCATTCTTCAACCACATACAAGCAACAGGTCACTCAAAGTAACACTGCTTTTGAGTTTCCCAACATATTAAACTACATTACAGCAGTAACTGGTGACAAATTTAGCTACTACTACCTCTGTAACATTTTGTAAGTTAGTACTGTAATTTTTATTCCCAGCTAAGTATCTTCACTAATGCATTAAAATGTTTGCATATGTATGTTGTTATGAAATGTGTAATTTACGTCTCTGTGACTATCTAAGTAATGTCTTTAAGGGGATCTGTTCTCCACTGGGGCACCGCTGTCAACGTTTATCTGCCCAGTAAAACATTCCCATTAAGCATTGTCAAAATGGGAAAAAAAATGAGATATATAGACAGCTCTCATATATATATATATATATATATATATATATATATATATATATATGTGTGTGTGTGTGTGTATCTGGATATATGTACAGTAATGAGTATTGCTGACTAGCTGCAGTTGTCAATACTGACTCCACTGTAGTGAGGTATCATTTCTATAGTAATGTTCAACACACACACACATATATATATATATATATATATATATATATATATATATATATATATATATATATATATATATATGTGTGTGTGTGTGTGTGTGTGTATGTATGTGTGTACGGATATATAAATATATAGATATAAAACAGCCTCTATTAGCCCTATGGCAATGCACATGTGGCTATGACTTCAGAGCATCTTCCCCCACCTGATCTCACCAACTTTTTTCTCTCCTCTGGGGAACAGTTGTGCAACTATCTCTTGCTGTCTTCTCTCTACGGTATCCAAAGCAGATGATATATTGTACTTTATATATTTTGTATATAATGTATACTGCCTTTGTTATTCTAGCTAGAAATTTATGCTAAGGTTGTATGTCTGTTTTTTTTTAAGTTGTTGTCTCTCTATGTATGTAGGAAATGTGATTGCTTTTAAATTTCTTTTGTATGTGGAGCTTTTCTCCCCAGGTCTCCACTGAAAATGGGGACTTTTTGGCCCAGTGGACCTTCCCGGTAAACAATTGAAAATAAAAAAAAAAGTATACACACACACACACACACACACACACACACACATATATATATATATATATATATATATATATATATATATATATACACATACACACACACACACACACACACATATATGTATATATATATATATATATATATATATATATATATATATATATATATATATGTGTGTGTGTGTACATGCATTACGATATTCTTTGTACATGTGTGTATATATTTCGATACAGATATGTTGTAATACGTATTAATTTACATATATATTTTATATTTTTATATACATATGTATATACATATATATTTTGCAAGTTTTTATTAGTAAGAGGTTGGCTATTTGTAAAACAACAAATTTGAGAACTGTTTGTTAAATAAGGTGTAATAATGCATTTTTTGGATGTGCTGTTAGGCAATTGCATTGTCAGCAATCAATTATCTCTCTTACTCCTATCTGCAATAGAATCATATCAGCTGATTTATTGATAGCCCTCAGTTTGCAGTAGACCTCGCCTTTGTTCAGCTGCACGGAAGCCAAATTTCCCTTGAGTTTTAACAAAATAATACTTTTTTAACTAGAGGATGTACAGTACAGAGCCCCATACTTTGCATTTTTAACTGCTCTCTAGCTGTAGCTGGGTTTGCCATTGCTGACCATATGTGACGTACTAGGATATCTAGCCATTGACATAACTGATTATGCAGAGTGGATTGATTTTCTATATAATACTTTAGTGGGTAATTGTGCCAAATCCCTTCAAACAGTGACAGATTTCAGACTTACCTGATGTCTTGACGCATATACTGCCCCTTAATAGTCACTGGATGACAGACTACATGGATGGTGTTTTCACAACATCCTGCAAAGGCCATGTAGGTTGAAGCTACTAATGACTGGATAAGATCCCGACGAGGTCACTCCAGGTGTGGCATGTTTCTCGATGTGGCACATGCTAAACTTTTCATTGCACCTCATCTGTGGTGCTATGACTGTGGAATCTAATGCTACTATTCCATCCTAGGATGCGCTGCCAACTCCCTTACTTATAAGGTTCACCACCGAGAAGGAACTTTTGTCGCAGTACACACATGGTATGCTAAGTTGATGTTACAATATGACTACCTGCATCTCGAACTACATACTGCACCCTTAGAGGGCTGGTGTCGGTCTGGTAATTTGCTGTCGGAAATTGTTTTTCACATGCTGCAGGAATGCATTTCCATGAATGGTTTTCAACAGCATTTGTTTTTTACTGCAATTTCTATCTGCATTATGACTTTCTTTAACATATCGTTATCCTTACATGATTTAGTCTGCCAGCAGGTTTGCAGTTGTTCATGATCCTGGGCAATAAAAGACCATCAACTTTTGCTATGACTTCTTAGTCAGCTTTTACAAATAGGGGAGTGGGGGGCAGAACACAGATAAGTTGTGCAGCTGAATTAATTGTCCTCTTTTGGGAGGTGTATTCTCACACATTGACAATGTGTGTCAGGCCCGTGAGTCATTTAGGTTCATCGGTTAATATGTGTGTATGAGGCTAATGGCCCTGGAGCCTTTACAAGCCTAGCCCAATAGGATTACCCTGGCATCGTGCCACCTGACCTTAGTTCCCAGTGCCTCTGTTGAGTAGAGCTACTGGAGTGATCCCCGGGGTGAATTTTCTATTTCACATCCACTCATCAAGATTTCTCTTGAAGAGGGCCAGTGAGGTGCTCTGTTTGACATGTAAGGGAAGTCTATTCCGTGGCATGGGCAGTCTCTGGGTTATGCACCTGTCCCTCCAGCTTCTTCTGTTGATTGTGGTATTGAGGTTGAGGTCTCTGGAGCATGTTGTGTAGAGCGATTGAGATTTCTTTAGATGTAGCATTTCTAACAGAGCTGGATGAGACATGGATTTTTAAGTCAAGCAGAGATCACCTCTAAGTAGGCGATATGAGACAGAGAATAGTGGGAGTTTTTTGAGTCTGTCCATATAGGACAAGGGTTTAAGGCCTAGGATCCTCTTTGTGAGGTACTTTTGCAGCCACTCCAGTTGTTGCAGGTGTCTAGTGAGGTACATGCCAAATGGGGCATTGTACTCGATGATTGGCTGAATGAGGGAAGAGTAGAGGGAGACAATGACTTCTTTCTTCCTGGATGCAAAACCCTTAGTAATGAGATGTGCCAGATAGAAGGACTTTCTGACCACACTGACAATGTGGTGGTCAAAAGAGAAGTTGCTGTCAACATGTGTTTCCAGATCTCTTATAACACCTTCTGTGTTCAGCGGACTACCATCAATGTGATAATTCATGGGAACCAGGTTTTTCCCAAAGGGGATGACGACACATTTTTTGGCATTGAGCTTAAGGCCATGGTTCTGACACCAGTCATTGGTCTCAGTGAGGCCTTTCTGTAGGATGTCAGCATCACTTGAGGAAGTGATAATATTTCCCAACTTGCAATCGTCTGTGAACTTTGTCAGCCAGAGTCCCTTTGTGTTGGCCTGGACTTCAGAGAAGTAGATACCAAACAGGAGAGGACCCAGGACCAAACCCTGTGGGACTCCACTCGTGACAGGTCGGCAGTCTGACTTGGGAGTCAGCTACTTTCACACTGTGGGTTCTATCTGTGAGCCAGTTTGTAGCCCACCTAGTGATATATGGGTTGATGCCTAAATTCGTGAGGTTTTCTATGATTCCTGAGTGGGGAATGGTATCAAAGGTCTTGGCCAGATCAAGGTTGGCTGTATGAACCACCTTGCCTTCATCTACAGCTCTGGTGACTGACTCAAAGAAGTTGACCAGGTTGAGCAGGCATGATCTACCCTTCATAAAACCAAACCGTGTGTGGTCCAGAGTTTGGAGATTCCCTATATCCTTGTGCATTAGGTCCATAATGATGCATTCCATAGCTTTGCATATCAGACTTGTCAGGCTAATTGGGCAATAGTTCCCAGAGTCTGTAGTCGCTCCTCCTTTGTGGAGAGATATAATTGTAGCAGTGTGTCATTTGGTAGGGATAAAGTCTGAGGTGAGGCTGTGATTTTTACAGGGCACACGGGTGAGGTGCCAGTTCACTCTGTAGTTCATGTAGAACACAGCCAGGGATATTGTCAGGTCCCATAGAAGCTGTATTCTTGGCCTTGGACTGCGCTGTTTTAACCTGTGCAGCAGTAATACTGGGTGCCTGGCAATCTACTGGTATTGTGATTGGTCTTTTGGTGGGGGAGAGAGGTCTAAAGTTGGCACTGAATCTGTCGGCTAGTATATTGCCAATATCTGTTGGCTCGGTATAGGAGGTACCATTGTGCAGTAGCTCAGAGCAAGTCTGGGTATTGCTGTGGAGTTTCTTTACATAACTGTAGAAGACCTTGTGGTTGTCTCTACTATCTGCTACAATTCATCATCAGTTTCCTCCTTCTGTTGTAGAGTCTGTTTATGGTAGGGGACCACCAGATTGGCTTTCTTTTTTTTGGAGGAGAGCATCTGGGTTCTAATGGGTATGGTGAGAGCCATGCATTTGTGTACATTTTTGGTCAGTGCATTGGTGTTTGATTCGGCATTCATGCAACTATTCTCCATTTGCATGGGTGGCGTGAAGTTCGCCACCTCTGTTTTTAGGAGCCCAAAGTTAGCTTTGGAGAAGATTTCATGGTGGTTACCTTTGCGGATGGTGGGGTGGGGTGGGATCTGGATTTCCCAGGTGATTAGTTTGTGGTCGAATCTAATCAGGGACGAGTTGACTACTGGTGTAGAGCAACAGTCACCCATGTTAGTAATGATCAGGTCAAGGATGTGTCTACCTCTAATGGGGGTAAGAATGAGCTGGTCGAGGGCATTGGAGTTAATGAATTCCAGAAAATGTTGGGCAATTGTATTGGTACATGAGTAGTTTTCCTAGTTAATGGAGGGGTAGTTGAAGTAACCAAGTATGAGAGTGTTAGGTTGGACCCTAATATTCTCCAGGGTGCTTAGGAACGTGGAGTGTGAGTCTTGGGACATGGTTGTGGACCTATAGCAGGTGATGACCTGAATCGCTGTCTTACCCAGTGTTAGCTGCCCCTGAAGTATCTCTGATGCGTTATGTTGGGCTACCAGTCTGGAGGTGTGTGCATCCTTTATGAATATGGAAACACCACCACCATTGGAGCTTTGATCCAAGTTCTGGGGCCGAAAGATGTGGAATGAGTTATAGCCTGGTAGTGCAGGGGTGCTTCCTGCTGCTATGAACCAGCATGAGCATCTGTTACAGCACAAATGTCGATGTTCACCATTATAAAGAGTGCTTCAAGTGAGTGCATTTTGAGATTTAGACTTCTAGCTTTGAGCAGCATGACCCTCAGATTACATTTGTTTCTAGCTGTTACGGTGGTAATTTGGCCTTTGGAACATCGCCTAAAAAAGGCACTATAGGGATGGCAAGTGCCTTGGCCAGTATGCAGAAGCCCAGGGGTGACAGATGCATGCCATTACTGGCAAAGCATCGAGGTTTGTCAATCATGTCATCCCAGGCAGACAGATACTGGATCCCCTTTGAATGACACTAGAAACTTAGCCAGTTGTTGAAATCAATCATTTTCTGCTTGCACTGTGGTATCATTCAGGGTGATGATAGGAGGTTGCGCAGAGCTAGGGACATATCCACCTGGGCTACATAATCTGAGAGCTCCTCCATGTCTCTTTTCATGTAGTCCAGGGAGGTACATCTCAGGTCATTTACAACCACATGTACAATAACATAGTCATATTTGTACGTGTTGTTGAGGGACCTAGGTGCGTGCGTGCGTTATCTGGCGGATCCTGGCCACTGACAGGCAGCTGACTGTTACTTTCTGCTTATTCAGCCTAGTGAGTGGGACATCAGTGTGCCTCACTATCGAGTCACCTATGACTAGTGTGTTGGGCATACTGTTTTGCCTTAGGGACTTTGGTTGAGTGGAACACTGTTTAGGAGAGTTATGTGTCTCATGATTAGTGTTGTGTTCTGGTGGTCGAGTGCGTTTCTGTCTTGGAGATCTCTGCTGTTTGGGTAGATTTTTATTGAGAGCCTCCATGAAGGTGGGTGTGTGGTTTGTGTTTTTATGTGAAGGCAGTGCTGGTGTGTGTTATGGAGAGCGATGTGTTCCATGTGGTGTGGTGCCAGTGTTGACCTTCTCCTCTTAGCCATCTATTCCGGTCTTGACTGGAGAGTGTGTGGCTTCCAATTTGGATATATGTGCATCTCTCACAAGTTTGAGTGTGGGGAGGTAAGAGGAGAGGGTTGTCAGTGTACATGAAGCAGTTGCTACATTGCCTCAGGATGCCCAAGTTCACCAGATTTAATAGGAGAAAGCACAGGGAACTGACCTTTAGACATGCCTGGAGGGGTGGACATTAATAATAAGTACTGGAGCTGTTTCCTTGTAAAATGTTTAGTGCTGGTAGCACTTTTATGTGCTGCAATAATTGCTACAAGATGTCTGGTAAAGTGCTAGACTAAGAAGCTTGACAGTACTAGTGACCTAATATTTAAAGAACATTCAAGTATGATATTTTATAAAAAACGCTTGTTAAGTTATGTCAAATGCCTTACTCAGATCATGTTATGCAGTATGCAGCATCTTTGCATCCGTTGAGAACATAGTTACCTACTCAAAGACATCAAGGAGCAGCTGCAGTCATCAACAACCATTCACAGTGTCACACTGGGTATTAGCAAATGACGTGTCATCTTCCAATACCATTGGTGTACAGGTTCAAGATAATTCTTTTCCATTGCTTTTCAATTGATGCAGGTCAGGTTTCTGGATATCGAATTGTCTTGGCTTTGATATTAGCTGTAGATAATACACTGCTGATCTCTACTTATGTGGATTTGGTAGGAATGGGTTGTGCAGAGTTTTCCTCCGATATGTGACAAAACACTTTTGCAATACATTGAAAAGATGTCATCTAGGAGTCGATCAACTGTATCACAGTCTCACATTTGCCTGCTTTTGTGGAAGGTGATGCAGTGTATTTCCTGGTGAAGAAATAGGTGTAACTAAATTTGAAAGTTGCTATCTCTGCATATCTTTCTTAAGGCAAAGAAATTCGTACATAGGTGTGTGTGTGTGTGCGTGTGTGTGTGTATGTGTGTGCGTGTGCGTGTGTGTGTATATATATATATATATATATATATATATATATATATATATGTGTGTGTGTGTGTGTGTGTGTGTGTGTGTGTGTATATATATATATATATATATATATATATATATATGTGTGTGTGTGTGTGTGTATATATATATATATATATATATATATATATATATATATATATATGTATATATGACCATACACATGCAGGTATCCCTCTCTCTCTCTCTCTGGCTTTCTCTTACTTTGGTGAGCATCAGTAATGTCCTGTCTTGTTACTTATTCTGCACATGCTACACTCATACGATCTGTGTGTCATTTTTTTACTTGGGCACACTTTGTTCCCACTGGTATGGTCAACGTATCACAGAAGGTAATCTTCATATAGTGTACTAGCATTAGTCTCCTTGGAGTGAGAATTATTATCTGGTAAGCCCTGAATGGTCCTTATGCATTGCATTATGTGCATTGTTTGGACAGCACAATTGCAGGGATTGGTAAGTGTATGACCACAGTGATGTGCTTTCTTATTTCTCTAAAAACTTTTCTTTTGTGAAGCACGTGATACAGCAATATGGCGCATCAGCCTGATGTCAGGTTAATCACTGTATAACCAGGGATTGATTCTTTGTCATTGAGGTTGTCTGCCCTTGTGTATGTGTAATAGTAAATGGTGTGTCTTACCGTCTAATCAATGTTTGTGTGTGAGGCTTTCTGACAGTTGCACTATAACTTTAGCAGAAGCTATGGACTTACATATGGGGTCATTGATTCATAAAAATGAGTCTTTGGGTTTGCTTAGGATTGAATGTCTGATCTGAAGGTGAATGCATGGTTCAACAGTGTCATAACACCTGTAAGTTTTCTTGAGTTAAAGCAGGACCTAATACTAAATGTATGTTTAGCCTGTTCAAGTGCATAACAGCTTTCCAACTCTTTTTCGTAATGGTAACATTCCTATAGTGTTGCATTGTTTCAGTGATAAAACGTGGACTTTGAGAAAGGATGGCCTCCCAGCCAAAGTTGTGTACCATTGTGCCATACAGCTTCGAGCCAGTATATAGCGATGGGCAGCGTCCACCTAAATGAGCAGGCAGAGGCAGTAGTAGCAGTGAGGAGGATGGCACATGTATGCCGGCAGTTGAAGACATAAAATGGTGCACGTCAGCTCTGCATACCAATGAGCACTGCACGTGAATGTTACTGCTGTGCATCATTGATCCGTGCAAACGCCAAAATCTGTGAAATTCAGCCACCACCACCTTACATTACCGTACATCCACTTTTTGAAAATACTTGCCTAACACCGCATCTGTTACACATCCTTATGCGAGCCAGGTACTATTTCAAAGGTCATTTTCAACATACACATTGGACAAACCGGTACAAACAAGCCATAGTCTATAACTCTGCATGTCATGATTATTCTCTTAACTAAACTGGGTGTTATGGAATTCGTGGCCTACAGATGATGTTGTTGATTAAGTAAAATGGCACTGTAGCGTGACATGCTTATGATTGGTATACAATGTGAATGCTCTGTAGTACTTGTAGTCCATGTTTGGACGTAGTTTTTGCACTGAACTGAATACCGAATCAAACTTACAAAGTGCTGAACTTTGAAAAAACTGTGGCTGTCAGACAGCAGAGTTGTGATGCTGTGATGTTTTCTAGGGAGGTTAGATTTGAGATTTCAAAAACAGCATTGCAGATAAATGTCATTTCACAGTTGATTTTAAGTTGCTAATTACGGAGATGCCCTCTATAGCCACAGAGGTTAGTTTAATTGCATGTTGCATGCACTGGTACTACCAAGTGGGTGACCATTGAGTGCATGTTGACACGTAATGTCGTGTGCAGTATGTAAGTACCACACTGCATAATAATCTGCATTGGCTTGCATTTGAATTTTCACTTGGATGAAAGTGAGCATGTTCGCATTGCTAGGGTGAAGGATGTGTAGCACTTGAAGTTGTAGCATTTTGTTTGCATTAACAGTAGAGACATTATGGTGACTGTGACCCTTCCTATTATGCAGAGTATACAGATTCTTTGCCTACCGAGCATATGTGCTGTGGATGTACGATAACAAAAAACGTGGTTATGGTCATCATGTGGTCATCCCCTCATGTGTTGTGAACAGTATACAGCAAAGATTCCCCTTGGAGGAAAATTATTGCGTTGGCTTTCAGGCTTTTGAAGGTTTTTGGGTGTTTCCAGAGTAGCACTTGAAGTTATTGACAAGTTGTTGAACCAGTCAGAAGCTTGCAATAAGAATAATTATGGATTGGGTTGATTGCGTAGTGTATAATTTGTGTAGTGCATGTTGAAATTATATTTATGTAATAAGAAATTGAAGCACCTATAATACTATGTTTTGGATCGTTATGGTTGATGTATAAAAATAATTACATACGTAAATGTCAGAACTGCGAAGAAAAATGACTTTTTACATGGAAAAATCCTTTCTTGGTGTGTCAGATATGTAAGTAAACAGTGCTAATAAACTTGATTTTAACCATCTTGTCTGTTGATATAAGACTTCCAGAGAAGGTATGTGAAGTACAAGTTCCAGATTATAACTGGCTTGCAGTAATGCATGCATGAGAATGACTGCTGTTTATGTTTGCACTAGTTAGAAATGGCTTATCAAGTAACCAGTAGTGGCAGTATGAAGGGCTTCATTATGCACCCTTGAGGAATGTATACGAAATAATGGATTAGACCTAGTGACAGAATGCTAATTAACTGCTATCCAGTGAGGTTTTGCTATAAGTGGTTGATGATTTCTGTATATTGAAGGACATGAGTATTTGTTTTCAGTTAACAGCTGTTGGCAAACTGCACAGCCTCTGGTGTTCATTCATTATGGCTAGGTTTTTACTACTAAGTGTGTTCTCCACACTGGTACATAAGAGTTTCAACCTCCATAAAGGGTCCACATATGCAGATTGTTGTGCATTACACTCGTGCACATTGTGTTAGATTTTCACTGGACCCAACCAAATACAGTCTGAAAGCCGATTCTGCTTCCACTTGTTGCATGGTGACATGTTCTGACCAGTATGTTCTCCCATTCACTGACTTAAGCCTGTTGAAATTAATGCTTTTTTGATAGAAAAAGGATTATTTGAAATGCAGTGTAAGGCATTAAAACCCCTCCAAACAAAGGGTAGGTACATGTCAACATGACGCTCTAGTGCAGCTCAGTTGAGTTTAGCCTGGAGATGAACTCTGAGCATTGTCCCTTAAGAGTCAAGACGGAGTTCATGGAGATAAATTTGTTTATTACCATGTGCTGAATACAGTGGGTGCACTAATGTCAATGCACCAGTTCCAGCCACAGCATGAAAGGAGAGGCTGTAATAAGACCTGAAGAAAACATTGGCAGCTAGGACAGATTTGTAAAGAAATACATACATTTTTCAGATACGTGAAGATGCTACAGCATATACTTGTCAGAATTGGTTATCAATGTCACAACATGGATGGTATATGTGAATAATGTTTGGCAGATCTTGAGGGATTACATGTGGTCATACCAAATGACACGGCTTAAGGTACATGGACAGCAAACCTGAGTGATGTATGATCATAGGTGGAAGCTAATTATTGGCAGTTTTTTTAAATCAGATTTCAATACATATCATAAATGTATGACAGACCTATGCTGTAGTATGTACATCAATTAACGGTAATTTCATTATGCTGTTGGTTAAGGTTTTGCGTTTTTACCGCATGCTGTAATATTTGGTGCTGATCATGGATGTCAATTGTTAGTTATTTGCAGGTGTTATAACAGATGGTAGTTGTCGATGACAGTTGATGCATATCATTTGTTAGCCACTGTGAGGTACATTCTCAGTGGAATACTGAACGCATTGCCATTTTTTATACAGTAAATCTATGGCAGAGCATCTAGTAATGTGCCTGTATGACACTTACTATCTTGTCCTTTTCTTCACAGATTTCTATAGCAGTCTTCAGTAGAAGATGCCCCACTGCATGGCGTATGGTTGCAGCACACACAGCGGCTGTTTGCCAGAAAATGTTTCTATACATAGCTTTCCACGTAATGTTGAGCAATGCACTGTGTGGGCAACACAATGCGGAACAAATGTGGGTAGCATACCCAAGTTCGTGGCTGAAGCAGTAAATTGTAAAAAGCCATGTTATTATCTTTGCTCCCTACACTTCGAGGAGAGCATGTTTGAAGTGAACTACATGAAACAGCTGCTGCCTACCGATATGAGAAAGGGCAGAATTCTTTGTCGTCTTAATAAAAATGCAGTACAGAGTATTTTTAGTTTTTCAAAGGTGAAGAAATGAGTGTCATCATGTCGATGGATTGAACAACAGCAATGACAGAAGGTAATCCAGAAGGAAAAAATTTGATGATGAAATCAAGAGTATGTGGCACTGCATGCAGTGGTGTTCATCATAATATATCCAAAATTGTGCAGTAGAGTGTCTTGTTAAGTCTGTATTACGTAATAGTATAGTGCAAGTATAACTTCATGTTTGTGCACTCGATAACCATGCCCTTATGGCAAATTTATTCCTAATGTGTTAGTGCAGTTTTTTGGTGTGATTCCTAAGTGTGTCATTGCTGCGATGGACACGTCACGAGGCTGAATCATAATGTAGTTAATGCATGATTAAGGCATTTGAGTGAAATGTTAAATTAGGGATGTCTGCATGTCTAATAATATACTATTCTTCATTGTCAGGTGCTGGATGAGTTGCTGAGTTCACCACATGAATTGGCAGAACAGGTAACACAGCCAATGGACACTTCTGAAATCCAAACCACTGACCATCTATCCAGCCTTGATATAAGTAATTGGATTTGAAGCCAGTTGTGCTTTTTGCAAATGTGTCTTGGTATATGGGTACATAATGTAGGTCCCCATCAATGAGTGGTTATATGTCTATTTACTGGTTAATGAAGCCATACTATATGACAAAGAACCATATCAGTACGTGACTGTTGATGTTATGGGCTGTCAGAGATGTATCAAACAATGTTAAGGTTTCTTTTTAAGTATTGATAGCAATTTGACATATTGTTCTTCTGGTGTTGTAGTTATATACCCTAATAGTGTTAAACAGTATGGATGTAACAGTGTTCATTGTCAGCATTGTGTATTTGGTACTCACTCTGGTGTAAAACAGTATGAATATTACATGTTAATGCACATGCATTCCATTATAAATTTTTGGGGATATAAATAAGTGAAAGGTAGATGGTAATGCAGATGTGGGTTGGACATTGAAAGGCCATGGATCTATGCTGTGGAACTTTAGCGATGCAAAATGGGGGACTAGGTATGCAGTAATACATCTTTATTTAAGGTTTGTTTTCAAATTTACAATACAAGTATTATTATAGATGGCTTTACTGAAGTTAGGCTTACACACATAAGTTAAAGTTGGCAATATGTATTTAACAGTCATAGGACCATAGGAGGTTACTAGGCTATTAGCTCTGAGGCCCTTATAAACCTAGCCAAGACTTTAGCCCATGTTTAGATAAATCAGCACCCAATGCCCCTGTCCAGCATGGACATGGTTGGAATAACAGGGGTATATTTTCTGTTTCCCATCCAGTTATCCAGGTTGCACATAAAAATGGGTAAAGAGGTACTCTACTTGATGTAAAGAGGGAGTCTATTCCATAGAGGAGGGAGTCTCTGGGGGACAAATCTGTCCTGCCAACAAGTCCAGTTCATGTCACAGACCAGGTTGAAACCACGCGTGCGGGTTACTCTAGTGGAGCTTGACTTGTGGATATGCAGCAGTCCCATCAAGGTGGGGTCCATGATCACCTTGTATACCAGACAGAGGCCACCTCTAAGGAGTCTGTATGAAACTGCATAGCGGGATAGGACTTTTATCTTATTTGTGCATGGTAGATGTTTGAGGCCCTGGATTCTCATGGTGAGGAACCTCTGTGGTCTCTCCAGCTGCTGCATGTGCTTTGCGAGTTACATGCTGAAAGGTGCATTGTACTCAATAATGGGCCTTATAAGGGAAGAATGCAGGGATGTTATGACCTCCTTGTTCCTGGATGACATACCCTAACGTATGAGGTGGGCCATGTAGAAGGCTTTCTGTACCATGGAAGCAACATGGTGGTCCAAAGTCAGGTTGCTATCAACCAGGGTGCCCAAATCCCTCATGAATGAGTGCTTAGGACTTTGTTATGAATGTGATAATTTGTGGGGATGTCACTCTCCCCAAAGGGGATGATGATACATTTTTTGGTATTCATGCATTGTTTCATAACACAGACATCACCTTTATACTCTTTTGTGTGTTAATACAGAGGCATAAAGAACAGATATGCGTGCTGCTGGAAGAACCACTGATGGGCAATGAGGAAGTCATTGTAGGGGACATCAGTGTAAGTATTTGTGTGTTGGAAGCTTCAAGCATTACAGAATAGTTGTCTGTGACAGTTTAATTTGCTGTTCAGATGTGTGATATTGAATTTACATTGTTTGTTTATTTTGTTTTCTAGGAACAGGCTGCTGTATTGTCAGAAGAGGTAGTGATCACCAGCATGGAGTATGCTGATGGAGAGGCAGGAAGAGATAATGCAGCACAACATGACTCCACATTTGGAATGAGCAGTGGATCGATTCCCTCTGCTACTATACATGGAAAAAACATTGTTAGTAAAACTAGGGAAATAACAGCATCTGACAGCACAGTATCAAAAGTACAAAAGAGAGGCCACAGGAGATCACGGAGTCTGGGTAGTCAAACTAAGGTGTCACATACTATGACAAGTGTGTCAACACAGAATTCGGCTATAAGACCTTCTGTACATGACGATGAATGTATGGCCTCAACATGGACAGATGCTAGCACACAGTTCCCAGAAACTGGTGTGTCACCAGCACAAATTCTTAAGGACCACACTTATATAAAGATGGTAACCCACACATTGAAATGAGCAGTAGTACTGACATCTCAGTGATGGAGCAAGGAGTGCAGGTGGATCTGTTAAATGATAATGAACAAGCGACAGATGTGGACCTATTCAATGATGACTTTCTGGAATTAGACATGCCTTCTGCTATGGTGTGCTGTAGTACCCTGGTGAAAATTCAAGAAACCATCAACTGTAGTGTGACAAGTGATGCTCAGGCAACGTACCAAGATATATACGACTGCCATGAAGAAGACCCTGACTGGTGTGAGCCATCTACCACCATGTCCATATCGGACTTTGATGAGACTCTAGAGTATGAAAATGTGGAGCAGCAGATGGTGTTACAATGGAAATGTATTGTGTTTGAAGACTGCCTGGATCAACTGCTGAGAAGAATGATATGTCCTGACTGTAAAGCACCAGCATGTGGTGACTATGAGAAAAGATATGTTGGATCCATGTTTGCAACAAAAGTAATGCATCTGAATGGACATGAAATTGTAAGTTGGCAAAGCCAAACAGTCCTGGGTAGAATGTCTGTGGGAAATTTTTTGAATGCAGCTGGTGTATTATTTAGTGGAAGTACATATGCACATATAGCAAGGTTTTATGCATATGTGGGTCTGGAGCTCATTAGCCAGACAACATTTTATGATCTACAGTGGGAGTACTTATTTCCAGTGGTTCAACAAAGGTGGAGTACACATCAGCAAGAACTTCTACAAGACATTGTGACGGATCCACACAGTCTACCTGTTTTTTGTTATGCCTTGAGCCACATACCACTGTGTATGTTTGATTATCTACCTCACTATATGCTGCGAATATTGTAACAATACAATATGCTTAAAAGCAGGCCCTGCTCACTGATTACTGATATAACTGAACTTTTGTTAACCTGTATCAGCCTAAAAGATGTTTACCAAATATGGGAGATTCCAATGAGGAACTATATCACAAGTTTGTGAGCTAACTATTCTTTGGAAAAGGGAAGTAAGGCATAAGACCAGACATTACGAGACTTGTTTACAACTTAGGAAATGATCTGTAATTTTCTAAAATATTCCATCAACTCATGATAAGCTTGTAATCTATATGTCATTAGTTGAACCTATTGACCTTATTGTTTGTTCAAGACTATAAAAAGCTCAAAGGCTAAAATGGAAATCATCTTCATCCGGATTTGATCACAGTACCAGCCTGAACTGAGCATAGAGCCATTTTGCCAGTGTCGGCCTTGCCTTGACTAAACAGATAGCTGCACTGGATAAGATTGAAGTCTCCCTATCAGTGGCAACAGGAGCGGCCTTAGGTCAACTGGTGCCCTAGGCAAAAGGGCACCATGGCACCCCCCCACCACACCACCCAGTGCCCCCATCCTGGTCTACCTACACCAAATAAATACTGGAAACATGCCTCTACTAAAGCGGCACCCTAGGCGGCCGCCTAGTTGGCCTATGCCTAAGGCCGGCTATGAGTGGCAAAGATGATTTTGTTTATGCATATGCTTGTAAGTACGTGATTTATTAGTTTTTTCTGTTTATCTGATAAGTTTTTGTTTAATAAATTGTTAAGTTTGAGCCTTGGTGTCTTGTGTCATTTCTAATTCTGTATTAACCTCAGACTTTAAAGTAATGGACTAGTTCATTTGGTGCAGCAAGCAGGGTCTGAGGTTTGCAGTAGACATGTCACAACAACAACCAATGTTTTTTCCTTTAAAACATATAGGCATAGGCAAGAAGGATGTTGTGTCAGGTACCCCAAATAAGGTGGGCATTGGTATTATGATGCCAGCATTGTTTGGGAAATGGGATCCTCTTGCTAAGGTATTAAGTCAAGTTTCACCCCCTCCTTCCGCAAACCCTTTGCAAGAAAGACCTAAGGCAGACCCTGATAGTCTGGCTAAGGCCCTATCAGAGCTTAAATTGGATGATAAGGGGAAAAAGGTGAAGGAAGGGGTGGGAGCAGCCAGATGGCTGTTCTTTGAGGCAATTCAGGAATTAGACAGAGATGTAGAGAAACTAAAAGAAAAAGTCCTAGACTTAGAAGAGCAAGTTCGAGTTGTGCTGTGATATATCAAAGGAAATTACATAAAATCGTAAGGGACACTGATGAATATCAAAACAAAAGGGTTTATCCGTTGTCTAAGGGTAACCAAAGTCACCAAAGAGTGACAGCCAATGAGGATGCGCGAGCGGCACCGGAAGTGACAATGCAACAGGAAGAGTACAATTACAATTTCGAACAGAGTGAATTCCCTTTAGAAGGTGGGCCCAGGCATTCGGAGAGGTTGCAAAACCATGAGCAGAATGGGCAGCAACAGAAAAGGGACGAGAATCAGGATTACTACTGGCAAGGGGCGAAACCAAAAAAGTGGAATTATCCACCAAAATTCCACAGCAGTCATCAAGCGGGATGGAAGTAGATGAACTGATGGATTCATTATTACAAGTAAGTGTTTTTTCTGTCGCTGATTTTTCTGTTGACTGTGACAACGATGGGTCTGGAGAACTTGGTACAATAAATTGTTCCTGTTTACAGGTAAACAGTATTGAAACGGGAATGACAGATGAGACTGTTATTAACCAGCAACTTGTATGTTTTGATACTGTGGACATTAATGACAGTTTTTCAAATGAAGGTGACTTTTTGTTGTTCAACAATGAACAACAAATAATTAATATGAGTGGTATAGAAACAACTTGCATAGATTTAATAGGTATAGTGGATGATGTGAAATTGCGAGAAGTGTCGAATTTCATTGATACCATACAAGGGGTGGAAAACATTTCATTATTCAGTAACTCACATATAGTCTCCAATGTATATGGAGACTACAAAGTGTACAATTATTCGAGCAAAGAATTTGGTGAGGAGTACGCTGAATTGTTGTCAAAAGGTTTTACATTTATTCCGGGTAGGAAGGGAAAATTAACAGATGTTTTGATAGATTTAAAAATGTTAACAAGGAAAATGAACATTAAGATGTGGTTCATGCACAATCAGGTGCAAAATGAGAATATGTTGAAAAAACCGAGTAAGTTTAATCCACCTTCAAATGCAATGGTAGCCCTTTATGAAAAGGCATGTGAATTGGATATTAGAGAGTACATGAAAAAAAGAAAAAAACTTAGTAGTAATTGATGGTATTAATAATTTAAGCAATGAAGAAGAGAAGTTATTGAATGATCTAACAAGTGATAGAAGTCTTAGATTTATGAAGCCAGATAAAGGCAATGGCATGGTAATAATGGATAAGAATGATTATATAGATTATACGTTCAATAAGTTAACTAATGATACATATGAAGAAAGTAATTTAAATGAAATTCATATAGCATATTCAAAAATAGATTTTATGGTCGAAGATTTATTAATTCAGGGACAGATAGATGAGATTGAGTACTATTATTTGATAAATGAACACCCTATGGTTAGTAACATATTTGGTATACCAAAATTACATAAGGGGTTGAATGACATTAAATTTAGGCCCATAGTTGATGGCAAATGGAGCAAAACATGTTTTATTAGTAAGTATCTTGATTTCCATTTGCAAAGAGGTCTAAAAAAATTTGAGTATATAACAAAGGACTCCTGGCACTTTTTAGAAAAGTTAAAAACAGTAAACATGAGTGACCACACTATACTGCTCACTATTGATGTGTGCAACTTATTTTCAGTCATTCCTAATGAAATTGGATTAGAATGGCTGGAAAATCAGTTAGTAAAAACTGGTATGTATGAACAAGATCGTATAAATATATTCACCACCCTTATGGAAATAGTGTTAAAAAATAATTTCATATTTTTTGAAGGTCATTATTATAAACAGATCACTGGGGTAGCAATGGGAGCTGCTTGTGCCCCCATTTATGCCAATTATATAATGTCCTTCTGGGAACAAGAATATGTGTTCATCAGTGAATATAATAAGTATATTCAGCAATATACTCGTTTTTTGGACGACATATTCGTGGTTTGGGAAGGGGGCATTGAGAATATGGAAGCTGTCATACATTACATAAATCATGCAGTTGACTTTTTCAAGTTCACTTTTGAGTATAGTAAAACTGAGTTGTCATATTTAGTTGTTAAATTAAAAATGGACCAGTCTAAAAAAATGTTTGACATCTGGAATACATAGAAAATCCACTTTTTTCAAATTCATATTTGAATTACCAGAGCTGGCATCCTAATCAACAGAAAAAAACAATAGTAAAAGGTCAAATGGTTAGGGCAGCCAGAATGGTAAGTGAATATCAGGAATTTCTTAACGAAGTGGACTTCATAAGAAATATGTTTATTAGACGGGGGTATCCAGTTTTATTATGTGACTCCATTAAGGATGAAATTATACATAAAAGGAATAGTGGTGACTATGTGGCAATATTAAAGAATAATGACAAAGAGAATGTAAAAGTGAATATTTCAACAGCAACAACAAAAAATATTAGAAATGATAAAAAGGATATGACAGAGCAGATATTTTTTATAACTACATATAATAATGATACTGATTATATAATGAACATTATACAGAAAAATTGGAGATTATTAAAATTAGATAGTAATGTATGGGACAAATTATGGAAGGCCCCTAAAAATGTGTTTAGGAAAGGAAAGTCTTTCAAACAATTATTAGAAATGGGATGTCAGTCTAGTACCAAAAGCAGTTAGACAAATAGAGTAAAAGGAAATTTCAAATGCAGAAGATGTAGTACATGTAAATATATTTTAACTACTGGTCAAAAAATTACTGTGGGGGATGTACCCATAAACATTTATGAACACTTCGATTGTTACAGTAAAAATGTAGTTTACATAGGGGAAATGTGTTCATTGCTCTGCCTTCTATATAGGGAAAATGTGTAGAAGTATTAGGGAGAGAATAAATGAACATATTTTAGATATTAAGCATATGAGGAATACCAATGCTTTGGTTAGGCATATTGAACAATACCCAGGACATGAATTTAAGTTTTGTACAATACAGCAAATTAAGAAGGACAGTCAGGGTGCTCTCCTGGATGTACATTTGGATGTATGTGAAATGAAATGGCAACTGAGGTTGGATGCCACAGTTTTTCCAGGTATTAATGAAAATATAAGTATAGCTCCTATTTTAAAATTAAAACATATTTTAGGGTAAAACAAATTGTTTATTGTTGATGCATTCATGAGATGTACAATATATACATTTTTCATTTTATTTTTATTTTATTCGTGGTGTTGTGATTGTATATTTTTAAAGAAGCCTTAAAAAAGTTTTTTTAAAAAAAGCCTTTTTAGTACATTATATTAATTTATGATGTACTATTTAGTGTACAAATGTAAGCAATTAATTGTTATTTATTAATTTAATAAGTAATTGAATAATTGGAAAATTGAGTGTGTCAATTGATTTTAGGGGGAGATTGTATATAAGAAATGTGATTGTGAAGGGTAGTTGTTCTGAAGAAGTCTGTATAATAAAGACGAAACCTAGGTAAACTATCGTCAGCGTTATTTGTTCAATATTTGGTGGACTTGCAGTTCCTGGTATTGAGCTGGTCTGGTTCTTGTTGGAGTGAACAGATAGCTGCACTGGATAGGATTGAAGTCTCCCTATCAGTGGCAAAGATGATTTTGTTTATGCATATGCTTGTAAATACATTATTTATTAGTTTTTTTTTTCTGTTTATCTGGTAAGTTTTTGTTTAATAAATTGTTAAGTTTGAGCCTTGGTGTCTTGTGTCATTTCTAATTCTGTATTAACCTCAGACTTTAAAGTAATGGACTAGTTCATTTGGCGCAGCGAGCAGGGTCTGAGGGTTGCAGTAGAAATGTCTCAACAACAACCAATGTTTTTTCCTTTAAAACATATAGGCATAGGCAAGAAGGATGTTGTGTCAGGTACCCCAAATAAGGAGGGCATTGGTACTATGATGCCAGCATTGTTTTGGAAATGGGATCCTCTTGCTAAGGTATCAAGTCAAGTTTCACTCCCTCCTTTCCCAAAACCTTTGTAAGAAAGACCTAAGGCAGACCCTGATAGTCTAGCTAAGGCCCTATCAGAGCTAAAATTGGATGATAAGGAGAAAAAGGTGAAGGAAGGGGTGGGAGCAGCCAGATGGCTGTTCTTTGAGGCAATTCAGGAATTAGACAGAGATATAGAGAAACTAAAAGAAAAAGTCCTAGAGTTAGAAGAGCCATGTAAAGAACACATGTATGCACACAAATTGGATAGAGATGCCTTGGAGAAGGCAGATATGACACTTGCTAAAGTAGAAGAGGAAGCTGAACACTGGAAATCTAATTCAGTGACTCTAGCTACTCAAATAATTTAACAGCATAGACAACGAAATGGGAGAAAACTACGCCGTTCGCCCTCAAGGCCTCGGGTTTGTGCTTTGCTGTGTAAGGCAGAGTTTGACCCCGAGAAGTGGGAAGGTGATCTCCTCTCAACTGATGAAGGTGATAGTGATTTTGAAATAGTAAATTCCCCATCAGTGGAGGCACGTCCAGTTATTGAGAGGAAGGGACAGTACACTGGGGGGGGGGTGCCACAACAATGGTTTGAGGTGCGGAGTTATACCCAAGCTGAATTATTAAATGTAATCCAAATCTATAAGCAAATGCCAGGGGAAACTGTTTTAGCATGGTTTCTTCGGGTTTGGGACACAGGGGGAGAAGCAGTGTCTCTAAATGCTGAAGAGATGCACCAATGTGCATGCTTGGTGTTCCACCTACGTTTAAAGCAAATAATAAATTATGTGAACCATGATGATCCCCAGGTAAACACACTGGTGGTGTCGTTAGCCACATCTTTCCAAGCTGCTTGGCCTGATGCTACAGCAGTAGCCAATGAACATAAGCCTTGGAAAACAATAGCAGAGGCAATACAGCAGTTAAGAGAAATGGCTATGTTAGCTGCCATTTATTCATTGGAATTAAAGAATGGGGCAGTAGTGCTTCTGAAAGGACCAGATGCACAAATAATGACTAGCAATATAAGAAGTCAATTGATCAGAAATGCACCATAGTGATGGAAAGGGCAGCTGATGGCAGCCCTAGCAGGCTTTGTAGGTCAGCAGGTATGGGATGTAATAGTCACTCTAAATCAAATGGCAGAATTAGTGGAAGAAAAAGAACAGAGAAGAGCTAGAAAGACAAATGCAGAAAAGCCAAAAGATAAATCTGGTGAAAAAGTCACAAGAAAGCAAATGTTTCTGGATCTATTAAGGTGGGGGGGGTAGAAGTTGCAAAAATAGATGGGATAGCTACTGAGGAATTATATAAAAAATGGAAGCAAAAACAAAAAGAGAAAGGCTCAAGCTCTGCAGGCAAAAAGCAAACCCCTACAAAATGTCCAACCAGAAGTACCACTGAAGGGAAGGTAGGGTGGAATCAATTATATCCTGACATCCATACTGATGAGGAGCTAGCACAGTGGCAAAAGGGAGAATTTAGTGATGAGAGAGATTGGGGAGAAAAGGAATGGAGAACCCTGGTTGAAAAAACAGAGACAAATTGACTAGTAGGCGGGTCCCTAGTAGCTAGGGGTACAGTAAGAGCAATTACACCTGGGGACAGATGCCCTTACGTACCTCTTACCATTTTTTGGAGGGGAGGGCCACAACATGTAATGGCTCTGGTAGACACAGGATCAGAAATAAGCATTTTTGCAGGCAACCCCCGTAAATTTCGTGGACAATGTGTAAAAATCGATGGTTATGGGAGGGGGGGCAAAAACACTAGGTACCAAAACTAAGGTTAAGATAGCTTTCAGGGATGGTGTTCCTATTTTCATTGAAGCAGTAATAGCCACAGTACCTGAACACATTTTAGGAATAGATGTGTTCAAAGGTAGAACTTTAGAAACCGCTGTAGGGCCATTTAGGTTTGGAGTGCGGCATTGTTCAGTCAATGCAGTCAAGGTTGTAGTCTGAGGCAATGCTAAGTGGGAACCACTTTATATTCCCACACCTAAAACAATAGTAAACATCAAACAGTATTGTATCCCAGGCGGGCACGCCAAGATCACTGAAACGATCCAAGAACTGCTTCAGGTTGGCATACTTGAGCCAACTGTGAGTCCATTCAACAGTCCGGTGAGGCCGATAAAGAAACCTGATGGGTCATGGTGAATGACCATAGATTATCGAGGTCTGAACAAGGTGGCCCCACCTTTAGCAGCAGCTGTTCCAGATATTGTTACGATTGTGGAAAGATTGTCTTCATCTGCTGGGCCATATCATGCAGTTTTGGACTTAGCAAATGCTTTCTTCTCTATTCCAACAGCAGAAGAAAGCAGAGCCCAATTTGCTTTTACTTGGGAGGGGAGGCAGTACACCTTCCAAGTGTTACCACAGGGTTATCTGCACAGCCCCACCCTGTGTCATGGACTGGTGGCTAGAGATCTAGCCAAGTTACAACTGGACAAAGTGACTGTTTTTCATTACATTGATGACATAATGATTACTGGAGAAAAGTCTGATGTAGATATTGCTTTAAAAGCTGTAACTCAGCATTTTCAGAATAGAGGGTGGGCTATAAATGAAAATAAAACACAACAAGGGACATCAGTAAAATTCCTTGGTATAATTTGGAATGGAGCAAAAAGAGAAATTCCTGCAGCGGCACTAGAGAGTATTCAGAAAATTGCAGTCCCAAAAATGAAACAGCAGGCACAGGCCTTCCTGGGAGCAATTGGCTTTTGGAGGGCATTTGTACCTCTCCTTGGACTGATTTTGTGGCCCATTCACTATGTAACAAGGAAAAAGTGTGACTTTCAATGGAGTCCCAAGCAGCAAACAGTTTTCGTAGAAGCAAAAAAGGCCTTACAGCAGAGTGTGAGGCTGGTCCCAATTGATCCACAGCAACCCTTTATCCTGGAAGTAACTGTTGCCAATAATGTAGTGTCTTGGGGACTGTGGCAGAAGGATGACACTGGGAAAAAGAGACCATTGGGATTTTGATCCAAATCTCTAACTGGAGCGCAGGTGAGATACAGCCCCCTTGAGCAACATGTGCTGATAGTGTATACAGCATTGATTCATGTGGAAGGAATAACTAAACAACAAAAAGTGACAGTTAAGATAGACTACCCAATCCAGGGGTGGTTACGAGATAATAATTTAATGAAAACTCTAATAGTACAGTCTTCAACTGTGCAAAAATGTAAATGGTATTTACAGGAAAGGGCCAACATTGTACCTGAAGTATCTCAAGTACAGCAACAGTTGGCTGGACTGGTAATTTTGGATGATGCTGATGCGATAGAACAACAGCAACATAAGCTTCCGAAGTCACCAATCATTGAAGCGTCACCATTTGATAATTTAGATGCAGGAAAAACAGAAACATGCATGGTTTACTGATGGTTCTGCTAAAATTGGATCAAATGGCAGGCCTGGACTGCAGTGACTTATTGCCCACGAACAGAAACCATATTGTTTAATGAAGGTACTGCTGGTTCAAATAATCAGGCAGAATTACGAGCTGTTGCCCTAGCCATTGATAGTTTATCACCTGGAGATGAAGCATACATCTATACTGACAGCTGGGCAGTTTTTAAAGGACTGACAACCTGGTTACCTGCCTGGCAGCAACAGAATTGGAAGATCCATGGCAGACCTCTGTGGGGAGGCTCAGAAGATTGGCAACAGATTTGGGAAAAAGGTCAACAATGCAAAATCAGTGTTGGACATGTAGATGCCCATGCATCACTTGTGACAAATGAAAGGAGGCATAACCAGCAGGTAGACAAGATGGCTGTGGTACGTGTTTCCGAAGAGAAGATCAAAAGTGCTAGTATGGCAAGATGGGCCTGTGATCGGAGTGGGCACTTGGGAAGAGATGCAACAATAGAATGGGCATGAAGGCATGGTATGCAGTTGAATAAGGAAATAACTACAGATGTTATAAAGCAGTGTGAAATCTGCCAAAGAAATAAACAAAAGCAATTGCAGGCAGAAGCATATGGACACATTCACTGAGGCAGTCATTCAGCACAAATCTGGCAAATAGACTTTATTTGTCCTTTACCACTGGATCAAAATCAGCAATATTGCCTAACGATGGTGGAAGTTTGCTTACTTTTAGTAAACGAAAGCGCTTACAAACAACTAATTTCTGTGTCTTCAGTGTGGTTTCTCCATTTTTGGTTTATCAGTTTGTGTATTTTCCTTTTTGAGTTAAGATGGTGGATACATATTCAGGATTACTAATGGTGTCTCCATGCAAAAAGCCAAACCAACAAGCAGTGTTAAAAGGATTGAATAAATTATGTGTGACATATGGGATTCCCAGTGAAATCCAAAGTGACCAAGGCAGTCACTTTACCAGAGCAGAAGTTCAAGAATGGGTGAAGGAAAATGGAGTTCGATGGGTGCTGCATATCCCATATCATCCTCAAGCTGCTGGTTTGATTGAAAGGTATAATGGGCTCCTTAAAGAACAAATCCGAAAGAATACAAGTGATTGAACTTTATGAGGCTGGACAAAGGTATTAGAATTAGCTGTGAGACAGCTGAATAATAGACCTCGGAAGCATCAAGGAACCCCTTTGCAAATGCATATGAATGACATTCGGTCCAACTGTTGTATTTTGAAATTGGAAAAGCTGAACCCAAATGCCATATACCCTCTTTTGACAAATGCTGATCAAACCCAGTTCTGGCTATACACATTGACTGAACAAAGAGTGTCAGCACAAAATATAGTAATAGTTGAGACAGGTTGGAAACTCTACCTCCCAGAAAATTGGCACTGGGGGCAAAAAGGACTATTAGGGGAAAATTGTGAGGTTTTTACATTATGGGAGCCAGAACGGGAAGTGATAGTGAAGGCTATCAATTTAGATAACAAGACACAGAAGATTCAGAAAGGACAACCTTTAGTAGAAATTTGTATGCATCAAGATGCTGTTATTTTACTACAAGACTGTGATACTAAACCAAGCAAATGGCTGGAAATAAAGGTTATAGTGACCACACCCAACCAGCCAAATGAACATGGGACTGTGATTTGTGATGGACCTGGTGATACTGTTTTAGTATTACTTGATTCTGTTAAACAACCATTGTACTTTCCTCTCCATAGATTATTGCCACTGTTTGGGAAGGTGCCATACTTTTCCGACGACAACACTTAGATGGGCCATATGACTGTCTTAATCCTATCCCTCTATTTGACGAGGAAGATGTTGCAAATCTAATGGCAGACTATGACTTTTACTGGAAATTGGGGGATGATCTATATGCGGTGACACCAAAACCTGCCCTAACTTGGAGCATTACTCAGACAGAAAACATCACAACTGTATGTAGACTAAACTGTGATAGACATCCTGAAAAGTGTGCTTCCAACCCTTTTGGAGGTCTATACCAAAAACTAAATTAGTCTATTTCCACTGGCCGAGTGTCCATTAGATTCCTCCTGCATAGCTGAATTTCAAAGGGAAAATGACAACGCAGAAACCCTATCTCCAAGTTTGGAGATATATGCCATGGACAATAGTTCAACTATATTTGATGATTTGGGACATGTGGTAAGATGTAAAACTGTAAGTAATGCTAGAGTTATAAAATGTATTAAAATGATAATTAACATGACAGCAGTTGATATCACTACCAGGTATCCACATTGTAAAATTGTAGAATTATGGCCAGTTAATCCCCTGCATATCAAATATCGACATTACAAATATAAAAAGAATAAATGTGATGTTACAGGTATTCTTGGCACTGCACTAGGTGCAGTCAGAACAGGGACTGGATTCTTAAACAGTGTAGATATAGATACCCTACGTAACAAATTGGGCCGTTTCGGTACTGACCTAAATATGGCCTTTAAGCTACTAGCAGATCATGATCCCGAACTGGGACAAAGAACAGTAGACATTATTTTAGCTCAAACTGTCATGTGGAGGTGGATTGAACATGCTAATACATATACAGAACAGATTTTATATAACCTCACAACAGAAGTAAATCAAACCTTTTGTATTCTATCTCAATTGGCTGCTAATCAACAGTATTTGCAATTTACTCAAACATGGGGGGCTAAAAAGGCAGCCCATTGGCAAAGGGAACTGCAACTATATCATTGGTTAAAGCTAATCGACTTTGCATGTGAAAATAAGTCTTGTATACTGACTTTTGACTATCTTGCTAGTAAAAAAGGAACAAAGCATGTATGTCCATTTGTTACATTGCCCTTGCAATTTGGAAATAATTGGTGGGTACCTCAAATTGAGTCTACTTTGATTGATTATAATGATGTACTCATTGATTTGGCAGGTTGTGAAACCTGGCCCCAGGGGTGGGTATGCATGTTGGTAGAAAGGAAGCCTCACCCATGCTTACATAATGGAACTGGCATAGGTATATAGTAAATGGTACGGACATCTACCAACTAAATGATACCATAGTTTGTGTAATATCCTCCTGTAAATTAGCCTGGAGTGATGGAATAATCACAAACGGTGGAGCATACTGTAAAAGTAATATCCATGCAATTATTGTTTTTTGTACTGGAGAACTTATTAGATTGACTAGATGGATGGATGTCACATTTAATGCTAGCATAGAACCATTACACACTTTTAGATGGCCATCTCTAGTCCACCTGGGCTTTCAACAAATTAAACAGAAAGGACAAATAGTGTTGCAACTATTAAATAAAACACTAAATGATGCGCATCAAACAGTGATTAAAATGATTAAAGATAAAGGTACCATTGTAAAAATTGCAAATGAAATACAGGATATAAGTGTTTCGCACTGGTATGATATTTTTATGTGGTCATCTAAAGCTTCAGTGTGGTTTAATTTGTTGTTGCATCCCTTGCTATTGACCACAATAGTTTCAGTGCTATTTTGCTTAGTGTCATGCTGCATTTACTGTAAAGTAATGAGAAGATACAAATTAATGTTGTCAGTATTAACTCTCATAAGGGATACACAGCGTACGTTGCTCGATGCAAGGGGTGGTCTGTGATGGATCCACACAGTCTACCTGTTTTTTGTTATGCCTCGAGCCACATACCACTGTGTATGTTTGATTATCTACCTCACTATATGCTGCTAATATTGTAACAATACAATATGCTTAAGAGCAGGCCTTGCTCACTGATTACTGGTATAACTGAACTTTTGTTGAGCTGTATCAGCCTAAAAGATGTTTACCAGAATATGGGGATTTCAAGGAGGAACTATATCACAAGTTTGTGAGCCAACTGTTCTTTGGAAAAGGGAAGTAAGGCATAAGACCAGACATTACGAGACTTGTTTACAACTTAGGAAATGATCTGTAATTTTCTAAAATATTCCATCAACTCATGATAAGCTTGTGATCTATATGTCATTAGTTGAACCTATTGACCTTATTGTTTGTTCAAGACTATAAAAAGCTCAAAGGTTAAAATGGAAATCATCTTCATCCAGATTTGATCACAGAACCAGCCTGAACAGAGCATAGAGCCATTTTGCCAGTGTCGGCCTTGCCTTGACTGAACAGATAGCTGCACTGGATAGGATTGAAGTCTCCCTATCAGTGGCAAAGATGATTTTGTTTATGCATATGCTTGTAAGTACATGATTTATTAGTTTTTTTCTGTTTACCTGGTAAATGTTTGTTTAATAAATTGTTAAGCTTGAGCCTTGGTGTCTTGTGTCATTTCTAATTCTGTATTAACCTCAGACTTTAAAGTAACGGACTAGTTCAGACATTCAAGGTAAAACAGTGAGATTATTAGGTGCTGGCCGATGTGACAGCCCGGGTTACTCAGCAAAGCACTGCTGTTACAGTTTGATGGATGTGGACTCAGGATATCTCCTGGATTTCTCGATAGAGCAACCTGGTGATGGAACTTCTTCAATAGGTTTGGAAAAAAGGCATTCCTAAACTGTATGCGGTACTTGCGTAGACTGAATGTCAACACAAGTGTAGTAGCAACGGATAGACATCGAGGGATTGGAAGTGCAATGAGGACAGAGTTCCCTGAAACTGACCATCAGTTTGACCTGTGGCATGTGTCAAAAAGTATTACCAAGAAGATTGTATCAGTTGCCAGAAAAAAGAACATGGAGCAGTTAATGCCATGGTGCCAAAGTATTTCAAACAAAAAACAAGGACCAGCATACAAGGCACCTTATTGTAACATAGAATACTTTAATAAAAGTATTTTGGTTCTTTTCTCAGACCGGTTTCAGCTAATTCAATACAGAGCCTTCATCAGCGTAAAAGATTCACAAAAAAAGAACCATTTTATAAATAAATGAATAGACCATGTGATTAATTACAAATGCTCATTAAGACCTGGCTTAAAGAGACCACCAAGTTTAATAATCCATTTTCTCTCCATGGAATTCAGTAATTCATGCCAACCTAATTTATTGTTTCTGGATCTGTTTATTTTATCTATAATGGTGAAACTAAAACATGCATTACTGTGTATTAATGAATGCTTATAAAGAGCATTGGTTTCTCTCTTCTTTTTAATGTCACTGAGGTGTTCAGATATTCTGAATTTCAAGGGTCTTGAAGTTTGACCAACGTAAAATGCCAGACAGTTGCACTTGGCCAAATATATTACCCAGTCCGAGGAACAGTTGGCAAAAAAATTTTATATTATAAACCTCGGGGGTGTTTTGACTACTAAAATTTTTTGTTTTAAGTAACTTGGCACAATGTGTGCAGTGTCCGCAAGGAAAGCATCCAAGTAAAGGTTCACCTGATAGTGTGGTTTGGATAGTGTTGGTAATTTTGGCTTCGGAATGTTTGAAATGATTGAAAAAAGCAGATAAATTTCTGCCTTTATGGAAAGAAAACAGGCATCTGTCACCAAGTATTTCATTGAGTTTTGGATCACATGTTAATATATTCCAGTTTTGCTGGACAGTATTGATTAATATGTTAGTGTTACGTCCATATGTAGTGATGAGTCTGGGTGGTTTGGAATTTGATTGATTCCTATTTTTGTAAAGAAGGAGATCATCCCTATTCATATTGTCCACAGTGTGTTTTGTGTGTAATAATTGACCCATTTTGTAACCCCGGTCATGAAATCTGAGAACTAAATCGTCCCTAAATCGTGTATAGGTGTGTCGATCAGAACAAATGTGTTTAATACGCATGAACTGGGATTTCGGAATGTTTCTGCAAATGTGGGGGGGGGGGGAATGAAAGCTGGAGGCATGGAAGAGTGAATTATTATCAGGGAATTTACAATGAATTTCTATAGTCAACGTATGATCAGATGCGCGGCAAACCAGAACATCCAAAAAATCATTTTATTTTTATCATAGTTGACAGAAAATTCGGTTCCCCATTTTTTTTCATTCAAGTATGTGGTGAATTCCAAAAGATATTCAGTATCCGCCCTCCATACCAACCAGCAGTCATCCAGATATGTATGCCAGATGTCCATTTCTTCTATATAAATACTGTGCGAAGTGTCATAAATGACCTGTTCTTCGAAATAAGCCATGAACAAATCTGCGTATATAGAAGCGAAAGAAGCCCCCATTGCTGTCCCCTTAGTTTGCAAATAACAATTTCCCTTGTAAAAGAATACATTCTTCGTCAATACATGTTCTGTCAAACACAACAGAAGGGTATTAAAGCCAGATTTGTATAATTCAGTCTTGTTGATCCAATATTCTAAGGCCTCCAAACCAGCCCAGTTGGGAATGTTGGTGTATAGTGATGTTACATCCAATGTACAAAGTAACCAGTCTGGTTCCAACTGTGTTTCGGAAATGATTTGAAGAAATTCCGTGGTGTCCCTAATCCTTGCTCTGACACATTTTAAAAGTGGCTGTAAGTATTTGGTTAAGAAGAGAGATAAAGGTTTGGTTAATGAATTCCTGCCAGAAACAATAGGTCTACCAGGAGGATTCTGGAGGTTTTTATGTATTTTGGGTAGAAAATATATGTACTGTGGGAAAGGGTTGGATATAGTGAGTTGGGACCGTGTGTTTTTGGTGATGATACCTTCTTTAACAGCTAATGTAAGGAAAGAATCAATCTGTGTTTGAAGACAGGTGTTGGGTCAATGGTTAATTGCGTATAGTATCGTACATTGGATAATTGTCTAAAAGCTTCATTGTCATATTGAAACAGATCCTGTACTACTATCGAACCCCCTTTGTCAGCACCAATGATAACCAGCTCCTGATTGTTGGCTAGTTTGGTAATGTTGTCCACGCATGTTCTGAATATATTATTGGGCAAAGGGGGAAATGACCTGTATTGAAAGTGAAGGTCTTTAATAATCGCATGTTGAAACATGGAAACATGTTGATTCATGGGAGGCATAAATTTTGTTTGGATTACTGTTTCTCTTGGGACCTTGCAGCTGCCGTACTCGCAGAGGTTGCAACACTTTTGGCCAAAGTATTTCAAACCACTTGTGGTGGCGTTCTGAAATATGTGATGAAGATGCATTGCTACTTCTAGAAAAGTGGAAGTCTCTCATCCATCGCATAACAGACAGGCCTACCTGGGGCTGGGAAGCTTTGGAACAAGATTCCAATCTACATTAGGCAGAGCTCCTCGCTAACACTCTTCAAAAGAAACCTTGACGGGTGGGTGGGAAACAGAAAGTTTACCCTGGGGATCACTTCAGTGGATCTGCTGGACAGAGGCACAGGGGGTGGCAAAAGTCAACACATTCTGGCTAGGCTTATAAATGCTTTTGGGCAGATAGCCTAGTACCTACCTATGAACCTATGACCCTATGAACCTAAGAGGAATTCTGTGCCTGTAAGCATGAGATTCCATTGCCAGACACAGAAACAAAACAGTGGTTGGAGGATGGTAATGCTCCACACACTGCACTGGTAAAGATTGCGATCAACACAACACTGATGAAGGATCTGAAACACTTAAGACAGTTCTGCCACACAGGCAGCTTGGAAGTGTTTCATGCTCTGCTGTGCAAATATTGCCCCAAATTTGAGCATTTTTCAAACAGTGGAATGAAAGTATGCACAATGCTAGCCATTCAATGTGAATCATCAGCAAGCAGTAGTACATAACCCGAAGAGTAACTGCGCAAAAAAGGGAGAAATGCATTACCGGATTGTGTATCCTAAGGCAAAACAGAAATGGGTTGCAAAGCCAATTTTCGAAGACAGAAAATATGACTATATCTTTGATATGATTGTGGATGTCCTCTTGATGAAGAGTGGCAAAATTTCTATGCCAAGCTTTCAGGTAACATCTGTACTAAAAAATATTGCCAAGTGTGACAGATCAGATAAAGGAGAGGTAATTGCCAGGCATCTACTGCAATTTGGTAAGTCACAGAATTATTGATTACTGTTGCATGTAGTCAACATGATAGAAGAAGTGTGAGTGAGGTAATGCTGCACCAGGCATACATGTGTGATCTGCAGTGATGTGTGAATTGTGGTGTAGCCAGTGCCCATTGCAAATTACATCAATTGCTCTTGCCTACAATCAACTGCAGATTAATTTTTATACAAGACAGAAGGATGAAAGAGAAAAGTAACAAATGGGAGTTGCTAGTGCATGTTAGCATTGCTTACAAATGACAATAGGTATTGTGAGAAGTCTGAAATTGATGGTGTGTGCATAAGGGATTCCGGCGTGTAGCCCGCAAGACAATTCCCTGCGAGCTACATCGCCGAACCCAAATGGCTGCAGCGGCACTTTGCCGTAGTGCAATACGGCTGAAAAGCCTAGCCACTGCAGCTGTAATCTATGTACGGGCAAAGACAACCATACCGGATGTGTAACACATTCCTTATTTACATTCAAGGAATGCATTTATTTACTTATTTATTTATTTTGTTGTCAGTCTGACAACATAATAAATAAATACTTCAATAAATGCATTCCTTGAATGTAAATAAGGAATGTGTTACACATCCGGTATGGCTGTCTTTGCCCGTACAAGGATTACAGCTGCAGTGGCTAGGCTTTTCAGCCGTATTGCACTATGGCAAAGTGCCGCTGCAGCCATTTGGGTTCGGAGATGTAGCTCGTAGGGAATTGTCTTGTGAGCTACACGCCGGAATCCGTGCATAAGACTAGAGTTGAAAGTGGAATCTACAGTTACGGCGTAGCTGCTGAAGAAATTGTTAATGATCAGCTGGATAGTTCTGACAAGGAGAAGGAGGTCTTTGACGCTGAGGTAATTGTTTCATTGATGGTTTTGGTTTGTGGGTGTAATTATAGTGTTATGGATGAGTATGTAACATAGAAGTGCTGGATAGTTATAGAGCAGGGGTGTCCAACCTTTTCGCTTGCAGGGGCCGCATTGAGTCAACAGAAATTGTCTTGGGGCCGCATGTAAAATATATCATATAGTTAGCCATTTCGCTGTAGCGGGTGAGCAAATTTGACCCCCTGGCTGTATTGTAGGTGAATTTGAACACATGAATAAATGTAATCAATGCCTAATATTTGCCCTAAAATTCAAATTCTCATTCTAATTTGTAAAATAACAGTTAACTCTAACATCTTAATTTATTTGTAAAAAAAATAAAATAAATAAATAACAGGTACATCCCCTTCAATTTGTATGAGATCATACCTCTGATTTTGCTGGTTTCTTATCTTAATGTCCATATATCATCCAAAGCGCTCATGTATTCTTCTGTTTCAAGTTCCATTGCAGTAGGTATGTCGCCACATTTCTAGCTTTGGAATCTGTCCCTGAAATTATTCAAGACATGACTACATCCGGCACTGGCAAGATTTGTTGCTTTTGCACTGCTGTCTGGCGAGTCTGGTCTGAAGATGAAAGAAGGTTCATCAGTGGTATTCTCAAACTGAGCACCCCTTTGGAAAGGCACATTTCTAGCTTTAGAATCTGTCCCTGAAATTATTCAAGACATGAATACATCTGGCACTGGCAAGATTTGTTGCTTTTGCGCTGTTGTCTGCTGAGGTTGGTCTGAAGATGAAAGAAGGTTCATCAGTGGTATTCTCAAACTGAGCCCCCCCTTTGGAAAGGCACATTTCTAGCTTT
Organism: Protopterus annectens; assembly: GCF_019279795.1. Classification (NCBI taxonomy): domain Eukaryota; kingdom Metazoa; phylum Chordata; order Ceratodontiformes; family Protopteridae; genus Protopterus; species Protopterus annectens. The sequence continues at coordinate 501,340,868 of NC_056746.1, read as the reverse complement.
GGAATCTACCCCTGAAATTATTCAAGACATGACTACATCTGGCACTGGCAAGATTTGTTGCTTTTGCACTGCTGTCTGGTGAGGCTGGTCTGAAGATGAAAGAAGGTTCATCAGTGGTATTCTCAAACTGAGCACAACCAAAATAATTTTCATTTAAAAGTGTACAAAACTATGCAGCAAATCAAGCACTGCAAAACATCCAGGACTGGTTTATTAAAAGTTTTCTGTAGATGCAGACATTTTATTCTGCTCATGCATTCGCTTTTTCATGTGCTTTGAAAAATACATATACAGTTACATTTCACACAGTACAGTCCGGAACATCTCACTAGTAAACTTCAGTAATCCCTCCCTTTTAACTAATACCCATTTTATACTTCCATAAACAATTAAAAAAAAAAGGTCAGACACATCCAGCAAGACACAAAATATGCAGAGCTGTTGTTGGGGTGCTGCAACAATAATGAAAGTCGGTGCGACCAAATAAGCACAGTACTTTATTTTTATATAGTGTGACAGTTGCACTAAAGAATACAAAAGATAACATTTTTCGTCAAGAAACTAGACAAACGCAGTTCTACACTTTGAGTAAAGCGTCGAAAGGAAAAAAACAAACAAGTTTCAGACCATCTCGCAGCCTTGCAGGGAGGACACATACTTAGGCAGACAGTCACATTCAGAAACCTGTTCCTTTTATTTCTTATTTTTATGACTTTTAGTGTTTGACAAGTAATTTTTGTCACTGTAGTGTATTAAAAAAGCGAGTGCAATCAGGAGACGCACTTCGTTTGATGGATCCGAGAATTGGATGGTTCCAGCCAGAACAGCTTGGACTTTCCACAATCTTGTGGTTGCAAATTTGGGAAACTACGCAAGAGCTGAGGCATCTGTACTTTAATATCTGTAATATTAACACAAGAAGCAGCAACACAGTCACAGACTTTGGTGGTAGCATGGAGGGGATTGACCAGAAGTCATCCGGCAGCCAAGGAACAAGATGCCAAATAGTAGGGGTCCCAGAACAGATCCACATAGAACACCACTAGTGACAGGTCTGCTGTCAGAGGTGGTGGTGCATATTTTGATCATGTGGGTCCTATTGGTGAGCCAGTTGGCCACTCATCTTGCGAGACAGGGATTTACGCCAAGCTGAGTTAGCTTTTTGATGATGCCTGAGTGGGGCATTGCATCAAAGACCTTGACCAAGTCAAGGTAAAGCTGTATGTACTGAATTTCCCTCATCCAGGGCCTTGGTGACAATCTCAAAGAAGTCAACCAGGTTCAACAGGCAAGATCTGCCCCTTATGAATCTGAAATGGGTGGGGTCAAGTGCTTGGAGATTGCCTATGTCCTTGTTTATGTGATCCATAAAAATACGCTCCATGGCTTTACAGATCAGACTTGTCAAGCTAATGGGGCAATAGTTCCTGGGTCAGTAGTGAAATTAACAAAGCAACCTCAGGCCTAAAGAATAGGCGACTGATTTAATTTTTTTCATACTGAGCTTAGAAAGACATGGAGTTAATTGAGATACTTTGCCAGAGTTACAGAGCAAGCTGTGAAGTTAATATAAAGCCCTTTCCTAAAGATGAGGGAGTTAATGAAAAATGTTACAGACACAAAGGGTGAAAAGCATCATTCATAATTTCCCAAAACACCACATCTTCTTTGTTCACTGCAATAGGCAGGTGCTGAATTGGCACAAAAAAGGTCAAACTACAACAAAAGGCCCACTTTCATTTCTAATGCAGGACACAGATCAGTTTGACAGCATAACATTTATTCATAAATTGTAGTTAACAATGATATTATTATACCCTCATTCTCTGCAACAGAAATCACTCTGATTGTTGAGATATCCAGTAAGATTGCCGGGACATAAAAAATGTTAAATTGTATGAGCTACGAGTTGTACCATCAGACCAGTACTTAGCAGTTGATACGAACTTGATTGTAACACAGCTAAATGTTGTCACAGATCATGAGTTAGAAACCTAGTCAAACCTTAAGACAGGAAAATGAAACTTTTTAAACTCAATAACTTAACAAGACATCTGACTGCTATCCCATTGTCTTTCCTTTATCTTTATGGAAAATATTGTGGATTTCATGAGTACAGAGATTTAAGCATTGTATGCCCCAACTTAGCCTGCTTAGCGCTGTAAAGTTTGGTTTACAATAGGTGCAGCATAGTGGCAACTCTGATTTATGTAAATGGCATAACCCCTCATGCAGCCTTGCTCTCTAAGGAACTGGCACTACTGATAGTCTCCATTTGAGATACATTAAAGGGGTTTGCACCACAGGACACAGACACCCCTACATGATATAAGAATTCAAAAACCTCATTATTCTTTCCTTAGCCCTCACCCTGGCTGACTATCAGACACTTGACTCAGACCTAGAGCATCAACATCACAAGCATACATCCTACCCCTGTGCCTGTGGACCATCCAGAATAAAACAAAGCTGCAGCAGTCAATAGTTATTTGCAGTTCTCCTCTAGCTCTCCATGTTCTTCATCATCTTTGCCTTTTATACCATACAGCCTGCCGTAGCCACAGTAAAAATTATTCACTGTATTTACTACATTGTTGACTTGGTGGTCATGTTTGGCTCACCATAAGCAAAATTTAAGATTTGATGCCCAGGTAATGAAGTAATGTGTCAACAATAATTTGATGAAACATCCAGGCAACTCGCATTAAAAACAACCATATATGTATTATGTCATAGAGTAGTCATTAATCTGTGTTACAAGAAATTCCTTCACAAGAAACACTAAAGTGGCAGTATACGCACTATAAGGCAGCTATAAATTCAGGCATGTAATAGTAAATTCAGCAATAATAAAGGACATTATGAGACACAGTAAAGTAATTCCTAAGCTGGTAGTGCTGAATAGACATACAGTAACACAATGAAATAATTCACATTACTAAGACAGTGACAGATGTTCGCAGGTTGAGAGTATGTAGAATAGTATATTTGGTCAACAGAAGAGACCACAAATGTCAGGAATAAAGACTCAAACATACCAACATGGCTGAACCAAGAGATTAGTTTGCTCAAATGTTAAGACTTTAGAGCAGTGGTCTAAGGTGCTACCCATTCATTATCCTTGTGCAATTTAGACGTTGCTAGGTATTTGCCTTAGCCACTTGTTAAGCTGTTAGTCTCATCAGACATGAGTGCATATTTTAGGAGTTATGAGAGCACTGACTATTCACTAACTTACTAGGTTACATGGTTCGCACAGGAAAATACAAGGATTCAAACCCAAGACTATTGGATAGAGCTTATTTGTAACTTACATCTTTAACTCTCAGTGCTAAAATGCCAGGCAGTTGATCTATCTTAGTCACCTTTAAAATGGGGATAAAATGTTGTTAATCTTTTTGAGGCCCTCTTTCTTATTTAGCTTCTCTGACTCTCTTGTGAAGTTTAGAGTTGGAATATTTTGTTTAATTAATTGATTAACTGGACAAACCCACTGGAGAAAGATGCCCATTTTCCGGATCAACCCAGATACACTGTCTGGGAAGTGGCTTTTTCAAAATTATCCTGTGTAGATTAACAGAGGTGGTAAAAAAAATCAAACCTCTGTACCCATAACTACAAAAAGCAACTCATTACTAGATCTTAGCCGTAATCTGTTGAACTAACTGCCAGAACTGCCTCTAACATTGCACCGTGGTTTGCCTGATAATGAAATACCATTTCTGGGATTCTATCTACTTTTTTGTCTCTCTATTTCCCTGCCTTAAAGTCAGCAACAAAGGAGGTTATTATTTCTTATAGGTCACTGAGCAGAGAAAATGCTAGCTATATGACTGCAATTTTATTTTCCAGTGAAAAAGTAAATCCAGCATATTACTTTGAAACTACATCTCTTTTCATATGTCCTCATGTGGTATGCTTTTAACTTGACCTTAATTTTGCTACTAGCTGTACTTTCTAATCTAAATACTAATCTAAGGGAAAGCTCAATGACAATATTTCTTGTTGCGTAGCATGCTGACAATTATACTACATGCTGACAATTATACTACACGACTCTTTTCCTTTCTCCAGCACAATCTCTATCTATACTAGTTTACCTGTTAATGCAGTCAGGAGATCCTGTACTGTACATGTTTTACATGAGAAATCCCTCTTTGTCAACTCTTCTTCGGCGTGATCATCATATCCTCCTCCTTCAGCTCTTCTTTGCCGTGAATACACAAATTCCTATATCAGCGTGAAAAACTAATGGAAGGGTGCTTTTGGTGCATGCGCACACCAGCTAAAGGATGCGGGCACGAAAAAAATGGAAAAAAAGTAAAATTTGAACTTAAGGGTCACGGGCCACATGGAAGAGCTCTGAG